>NC_135860.1:13849659-14149659 GCF_031162955.1 Sander vitreus
CACACACACACACACACCTGGATTGTCTTGAAGACCTTGAGGAGGCCAGTGTGTGGGAGGAGGGGGCTGTTGCAGACCGCTATACTGTCTCCACACCTGATCCACACAGAAAGCATGAAAAATGTTTAGGTGAAAGTCAGGTGTGTGTGTGTGTGTGTGTGTGTGTGTGTGTGTGTGTGTGTGTGTGTATTAATACCTGTATACTGTGATGGTGGGGCCATTCATCTGCTCCTCAACAAGCTGCATTCTTAGCTTACTGTTCTATAAGAAGTACACCCCACAAAATACAGAAAATTCATATACAATATATCAATCAATATGGACAGCGGGACAATAGGAAGGGGCCTGACCTCAGTAAGTAAACACGGGGAGGGACAGTAGAAAAAAATCACCGGCACACCATAAACAGGAGCCACTCCAAAACAGTAAGTAATATCATGGCTCTATGTTATCAAAAGGTAACATTTAAATAAACACTCAGTTACACAAGCTGCAACATGACCAGAGCAGTTCACCATGGCAGAATAATGACCTGCAATAACAAATAGCACAAGCAAACTAACAATGTTTTTTCATTGCAATAATATATTATTCTGTTAATACTTTGACTCACTGTGAGTTACAAAGAGTACTGTGCCCAGGTAGAAAAGGTTCACCAAGCCTATGTTAAGATTTATCTGCCAAATAACATATAATTGAAAGGAAAGCACAGCTGTAAGTATTAACATTAATAACAGAAAACAAAAGACATTAGTATATCTGACCTGGAAAAGCTCTTGGACCTCTTCTGTATTCAGCTCCAGTCTGGACAGAGGAAGTTTGAGGGCTGCAGCCTGTTTAAATCTGTCCTCCACATCACTCAGAGGCAAGACACTGCATGTGGAGAGGAAAGATTCAGGTCAAACATTGAAAACCGAAAAATCTGCGGCAGTAAGTGAAAGGAAAAGAGGTTAGTGGCTCTGTGAAGATTATGTGAAATAAACATTTAATAATCCCTGTACTGGAAAAGGGGTCATTATAGCAGCACTAAATAATGTATAGATATAAGAAAAATGATATTGTTAACACAGATGTATACATGTGAAGAAGCCACCTAAGGCAGGGAAGAGAAGCCCCAAAATATTAAAGAAATACTCTATTTTGTTGTGTAGGTCAATAATTCTTAAAGCACTCTACAAGTGCAAATGGTCCACACAAGACCACATTGACAGATTTTGCAGACTACATTGTGGCTAAAAGCACACACCTGATCTTGTTTCCAGAACAGATTGCACCTGGAGTCCTGTATCAGAGACAGTTACATGAAAATCTCACCTGTTGTCCAGCAGATGGTCACAGTAAAGACCGAGCTCCGACGCTCCTTCTCTGCACACCTCGGCACCAAATACCTTCTCCAACACTCCGCCCAGGACGCACGCTCCTGTCCTCCATGCCGCCTAGACAGGGAAGGTGGTAAAGAGTATTTGTAGAGATCTAAAGTGTGTTTCGACACTTGTGTCTTTTTGGATAAGAAATGTCCCCAACTGACCTGAAAACATACCAAATAACAGCTAGTGAAATACTCTTAATACTAAGGAAATGATCTTCAGAGCCCAATTAACTATCTAGCCTTAGAAACACAGAACCATCCTTTACAAAAGACCTAAAGACACTCTTATCCTTGGATTACTTGTTCCAGCAATATTTAAAACATAACTAACAATATGAACTATGTTATGTGACTTTTTAAGTTTATTTGTAATCTCTTGATGACAATTTTTGTCTTTTACTGACTTATGTTTCATTCTAACTGATATGTCCTTCCTTGACTTCAGGGCATTTCCCACTGAAGTCAAGGAAGGGGGACTGAGAGAAGAAATGTGACAATCAATTACAAACAAACTGAAACAACACAAAAGCAAAAAACAAGTGTGAAAAAAACAAAAGTATGATCACCTGTCTTCCCTCAACTGTGTCAAACCCCAGAAGTTGTAGTTCGCAGTCTGCCTCTAGGGGCCGTCCAAGCTCCCACAACTCTCCATTCACCTTACTGACCAGTGCACCTTTCACACTACAAGCAGAGATAACAACCCTGTTATATCACTTAAGTAAGAACAAAAACAATAATGGAACACATTTCTGTAAAATGAATTTACCGGACACTCTGAGCAACAAAGAGAGGTGTGGTGACACCAGCTGTTCCCTTTACTGTCCGGCCGTCAGCCAGTCGGATACTGAGGCGAGTTTCTGGAACATCAGCTCTCCTCTTATTGCTATGTTTTTCCCTGAAGGACTCAAAGACTCGCAGTCGCTCAGATGAAGCTGGGCACACCTGAAGACGAACAGGAAAGACGTAGATCAAGATGAAAAGGGCTGAAAAGTGTGCAATGCAACCATGAAGTTAAATAAACACCTCTATAGACCAGTTAACTGGACATGGTGACATTCATGAAGGTTTGATTTACTTCTGGGCTGTTGTATTAGACTGCATTAGTTTTAACTAGGTGTACCTAATAAAGAGTGTGTATTGATACACTAATAGCAATATTGTGATGAAACAATTTGTGATAAAGCTTCAATTTTGTCTTTTCCTCAGCTTGATGGCTGCATTATGGGGAAATGGTACCTCATTCTTAAGTATCTATTACCTTGATAATTTTCTTCTCACTTATTTTATCACCCACTCATAGTTTACATTAAATTGTATATGAAATACTAACAGACATACCCCAAATGATCAATTTCGAGGTATTCAGTAAAAAAATATTGTGACTACTATTTTTTCTTTTTTAGGGAACCACATGTGAGCTAAATGAGAGGAAGGAGTATGGTTGGGTCTATGTCACTCATATGAAACACTGTAACGTTACAGTATATAAACTACATTACAGGTATATCCAAAAAACAAGTGCCAAACCATGTCCCATACAACTGAAGCCGAGATAGCTCTAGAACTAAAAATAAATAAGGTTTAGCACAGCACAAAACAGCTTCACACATTTGTCAAGCACCAAGAACAACCTCTACCTCTCAACACTGACAGAACACTACTGTACTGTTAGCTAACGTTAGCTGTAGTTTCTGTCCGGCAGTAATAATAAGGTCGCGCACCTTGCTGTACCTCCTGTGCACGCGAAGCGTCGCACGAGCTGCCGACCGACAGATAACCAATCGAAACAGCCCTGTCCCCGCCATCCTAAACACACGCGGTCATTTCCAAATATCCCACATTACTGTCCCCCTTCTCTGCAAGCGGCCATAACACCGGAAACCCAGATTAGGACAGCAGCGGTGACGTTGGGGGCGTAAACATATGACGCTATTATGAAGCAGCGTGCGCGCACCCAGGCGTCCACATGACAGCGCGCGTCAACACAGGAGCTGCACATACGGGACACGTGCAGTTGTTAGAGAGCTAATAGCTTGATATTAACACCTAAAGCCATGCACATTGAGATCAGGTACTTCTGGCAGGGATAAAATATGCTGAAATCTTAACGAAACTGCATTCTCGGGAGTTGGCGATGGGTGAAGCAAAACACAAGCCCACCAATGATCACTGGGCATCAGCTAAACTGCGCCTGCAGTTCACTGATCCACTGGTGTGCAAGTATTTTCACTCAAACTTACAGCATCACGACAGGCAACAAGGCTGAACCGCAAAGTCGATGTGCTCCATTATGGAGCTGCGCACTTCGCTTTAAGAGCCGTCTGCTGTAAACTACAGCTGCATTTAGAGGCAGATGTTAATGCCAGAAGCATTGGTGTCTTTGAGATCTGTTAAGAGTTCTGTTAAGAAAATCTAACTTACAATTCATATTTTATCCTCACGAAAACCTAAACTGTAGTTGTAAAGTTTAGAAATGTTACATCTGAATGCACTGATCATTGCATTTTTTAACAAGTAAAAACTGTCAGATGGACTGCTATGGCCAGGTTAAACAAGTTAATTAACAACTCAATTAAATCTGAACCAGGGACGTGAATGTATTTTGGTTTTCACCATTTTCAGAGGAATAAGCAATCAGAAGTATTGTAGTCACAGTAGTAGATTTGTTCGATCTAAAGACTTAAAGAGCTGACGTACCACTGAACTGCCACTTGGGGGAGCTACACCTCTTTCGGAAAGAATATGGTCCATCTACATAGTAAAGAAAAACAATCTATTATCAATATTGAACTACATGTAAGCATCTAATTGTATGAAAACTTTGAATTCAGACAGTTTTAAGTGTTCATCTCACCAATCACTAACTGGCCACATATAGACCATTTTACTGTGGTGGACCCAATTATGCATAAACCTTTTATAGATTTCAAAATATGGGACCACCTTTGGTATTTGCTATTATTTCACATCATGTCCATGAAGTATAATGGAAAGCACACAAGTACATACGCCAAAGTTTGGCAAATAAACAAATTAAATGTTTACAAGCAAGAGGTCTGTTGGTCTTTGTCAGACAAATGCCTAAAAAAAAAAAAAAAAAAAAAAAAAGAGAACTGATAGTTTTGCCTAATGGTATCAGTATTTAACATTAAGGAACTGACTTGGCTGTACAATTAACAAAATATCACCAGTTTCACTGTTACTGTAAAATAATGGCACAGACGCCATAATAAAACATTTCCCTTTGAATGTCTGGTGAAGCTGAAAAGATGCTTTAGCAACATGAATGCATCAAGTAATTCATCCTTACATCATATTAACTAAATTAAAAAAAGTGATTTACTAGTAAGCGTACAGCCATTGCTTAGTGTTATTCTGTTAATGTTGTGACTGAAGTTATGGCTGGTCCACTGGAACTGGGTCATCAAACAGTCTCTGTCACAATGTATTAAGTGAATTCTGTAAATGCGGTCATGTACTGTAATGGCCAATACCTCGGTGTAAAGCTGACGTCACTAGAGTCACAAAGTTAACGAATGGCATTTATGAAATGTGGCTTTCCAACAACAGTGTGCATCGTAGTGCGCAAATGTATAGCAACAATCAAAAAAATCTGTCTTCTCAAGGAGGTAATGAGAGAAAAATGTTGAATTGAAGTCTTTGCAAGAGGCAAAAGTCATAGAGAACAGGAAATCACCTCCCTGTTAAATTAAGACCGCACCGACTGCTTACAGTCACTGGTGCAAAGACAAAACAAAACCACAGATATACTAAATATGTGAGGAAAATGAAACTCCATGAAAGCACTAAAACAAATTGTAGCCTTCCTTATGGATTCTGTAATATGCTTTGTGTAAAAACAAAATAAAAACGGATTAAAAAATATGGACATGTATTTAGCTTTTAAAGTATGCATATATTGACTGTGACAATAATAGAATGAGTGCATGTTCATCACACCAGAAAGGATTGGACACTCAAAGACCGGTGATATAGCATCATTGATGAGAACAGCAGTAAGAGATTCAACTTATCAAATATACATAGACCATCAGCTTTTGTCACATCTTCAGTAAATTTCCAACTCAATTTGTCAAAGAGGAAACAGAGAGAGGTTATTTACAGGGACAATTGAAATGTTGAACTTGATAGGTGCTTAGTAAGCAAAAGGATTTCTTTTTTTTTTTTATAAGAATCTAGATTCTCTCACACCAAACTGATTTGGGTTGATATTTAGCTGTTTCAATGAGTGATCAGAAAAAAAGACATACAGTTTACAGAAGGTGGTAACAGACTTGTATAACATTCAGTAAAACATCAGAACTCTGATGATGTGCTAACACTGTAGTGACAAATATTCTCTTCTGTGGTTACATTTTTACAATGTATCTAACTTTATGCGGTAACGTTTGCAGGTGCTCAGTGTATCTTGATGAACTGTAAATGAGCACAGGAGACAACACACACACACTCCATGATCAGACAAACAGAGAAGACATGAGGCTTTGAGCAGCAACACCCAACATGCACCTCTCACTGCGTGGGCAAACTACATCAGTGTAGAACAGAGGGAAGCCAAACGGCAATAACTCCTGCACATGGCGGAGGATTACTGCCATTTTTTACGCTCAGACGTTTTGAGAGGTGCACAAGTGTTTCTGGACGAAGCAATGTGAGCACAAGGTAAGCACAGGGGCTTGAGGGCAAAAGCATGAATTAGCAAAGAAACAAAACAGAGGAAGGGGCCAAAACAACTGGAGTATTTAAATAAACCATTTTCTAAACAATCGTAATTAGCTCAAATGTATTCGCCCCCGATATCATCTGTCGGCGCTGCTGCAAAACGGGACATTGCCAATTCAGTCAAGCAGAAAAATACAGCGCAAAAAATAAAATGCGTGTTAATGCATTATGAAAATGGCAGCAGCTATGTAAATATATGAAAACAATTTCTCTGAAAACAGACAGATAAATCAGCTGAACAGCGCAGATAAATTACAACAGCGCAATTCAAGTGATAGTGACCAAATACCTCCCCCCCCCCCAAGTTGAATTGAAACTGGATTTTATTCAAGTCAGTACATGTTGAAGCCTAGTAAGGAGTGTGGTTCAGGTGAAATTCCTCCCCCCACCCGCCATCAACTACCGAGTATCTTCATGACTCAGTCTGACTTGAAGCGTGCACAGGCACACATTTATGTTGGAAATAAAAAATACGTAATTATCTTCGCCCTCCTCTTCTGCATGGTGGCTTCAAAAGGAGGACAGAAAGGTGCGACAGATACTGCAGAGTAATTCTTCCGGAGCTAAAGCTTATCCAAGGCCTGAATCACAGTAAAGACGGGGTTGTGAGAGTGACGATCATTGTCCTCATTAACAGAAACAAGGGCTTGAAGAGGGGAAAAAAAAAAAGCTGTGTCATCTCAGTTTTTATATTTACAAGCTTAGGAATATACAGTGGGAGAGATGGAAGGGTGAAGACAGTCGAGCAAGAGAAGAATATTATTTACAGCAGGTACTCCGAAGATAGGAAAAAGTGTTAACCTCCCCTGCAACACGAATCTCATCACTTTAAATGAGAAACACCATGTTAGGGGACACAGCACACACCCATACACTCATGGAAGAATAGATTATTTTGGAACTTACTTTCATAAAACATTTTTAGAGGAACATTTTGGGAAGTACAGTTATTGGCTTTCTTGCATAGAGTTGGATGACATGAAGCTGGGGACAGGAGACCATTAGCTTAGCATAGTATAAAGACAGGAACTGGCAGCAGAAAGCTAGCCTGGTTCTGTCTACAGGTAATAAAGTTAACCTGATTTTTCTGGTGAGGAGCAGTGACTTCCTCGAGTCTTGTGGCTGTGTGGTTTGAGTGCGGCAGTAGAGACTCATTGAAGTCGCTGCCTTAGGTTTCGTACAGATTAAATAAACAACATAAAGACTAATGTGTTCATGAGGTTGTTTTTTTAACCTTTGGACAGATCCAGGATAACTGTTGCCCTGTTTGCAGTTTTTATGCTAAGCTAAGTGGTCATAGCTGTAACTTCATATTTAGCACACAGATGAGAGTGGTATTGATCTTCGCATCCAACTCTCAAGTTAGTAAGCAAATAAGCTTATTTCCCAAAATCTCAAACTTTTGCTTTTAGTTTCTTTCCTCTGTATCCTATGAGACCCATACCTCTCGTTCACTCTCCTGCTCTCTCTCAGGTAACCCAACAATCACACAGGTATGCAAACTCTAAATAAACTATAGTTTTCATTTCAGCTTGAACTCTTATCTGCGTTTTCTTCCTAAGGTTATGGGACCTGATCTAATGAAAGTTTCACCTACATTGTATTGAGAAATGGGATAGATTGAGGGTTGTTACACAACACTGCACTATGTAACTGATAACCTCATAGCTGCACTGTACCGTGTAAGATGAGTGGCTGGCTACTTTGCTGAAGCATGAAGATTTAGTCAGCTATTTACACACAACCCATGGTAGTTTTAATTCAAGCTAAATAACAGAGTAAAGATATCTGGGCTCATACCAGCAGGGCTAACACACACACTGCACTTCAGTGCAGGGCGCTTCCACTTCTCATTCAGCATGTGTTAGATGACCACTTCAGTAGCGTGGGGGTAGGAAGGGTCTCTTCTGTGCATGGAAGGGACTGCCTGTGAATGGAGGACCGGACCGCTTGCCCCCACGAAATCCCCCCATGTGGCGATCTTGGTTAAACTGCTGAGAGGGGGTTCGGCCTCGCAGCAGAGGTCTCTGTGGGATGGGGACTGAGAGGATTGGGGGTCGAGGACTGGGCAAGTTAAGGAGGGGAACAGGGTTAGAGGTTTGATTGCGGGGCTGAGTTGGAGGACTAGTGGGGGGCTTTTGGAGAGGAGGGGCAGCGGACTGAGCAGTGAGGCGAGTGGGGAGAGTTTCGACTGCAGGAGAATTAGGCGTGGAGGGAGAGGGTGTGGAGGATGTGGGAGAGGGGGGCGGAAGAGGTAGATTCAGAGGCTCTTTCACTCTGCCCAGTAAGGGTAGAGGAACACCAGGGGTACCTACGCGGTGGAGAGGGGGTGCATGGCGGGGGACAAAAGGCTCTTTAACTGTGCCAGGACGGGGCAGCTTAGGGGGCTCGCCTAGCAACGATGACATGAGGGGTGGAGGGGCCATTTTGCTTCCTCTGGGCCCTCCGCCACCTCGCTCTACACCTTCAGGTCTGACTGAGGGAGGAAGGGGACGGTCAACAGGGACCAACATTCCCCCCACCATGACTGCAGAGGGCACAGCGTGGTGGGTAGGTGGAGGGGAAGGGCGCTGCGGTATGGGAGGCGGAGGGGGTCGAGGGATCGGTGGAGGAGGGCTGAAGAAATGGGACTGAGGAGGAGGATGCTGGTGGAGGAGTGATGGAGGAGGAGCCTGAATGTTCTCCGTGTGGTAGGGCATTTGGAACTGAGCTTGAGGAGGAGGATGTGCGTGAGGATGGGACGGAGGAGGGTGGAGATGTGGGAGGAGGAGATGTGGGGGAGGAGGCATGGATGGGGTCCTGTCCTCGGTGCCAATGTTAAGAGGAGGGGGGGCAGCATGGGGTGAGGGAGGCTGAGCTTCCATGTATTCCTCCTCTTCGTACCACATCGCCCCCCCTGGCCGACCGCCAGCCCCTCCCCCTCGCCGAGAGCCTCGGCCAATCACACGGATGCTCTCGACCGTCTTGATGCGCTCTCCAGCGAGTGGGCGGTTCGAGTAGCCTAGAGTTTGGATGGGGGCCCCTTCAGTGCAGGGCGACACTAGTGTCTCAATACGATGGTACTGGCCCTCATTCCCATCCCCACCTGGAGACGCCTGACTTTTCCCCTCTCTTTTTCCACTAAGACCTCCATCATCTGAGCTGCTGCTGGCCTTACGAGAACCTGCAGAGAGTCTCCTTTCTCCAATCCCTCTGTTGTTTACCATCATCCTGATCTGGCCGTGTTGGCCATCTTTCTTACCCTTTATGTCATTACTGGGGGAGGAGGAGACCTGCTTTCTCACATTCATCACTTCATCGTCCTTTAATTTTGTGCCACTCTTTTTTCCAGCTCCATACCGGGAAGAGGAGGAAGAGGCCAGAAAGTCTCCATTGCTGTTGCTTCCTGACGGGGTGATCACAGCATCCCAGGGTTCGCTGCGGTAGGCTGTGGGTGAGAGGTTATGGCCTCCAGATGACCCTAAAGATTCTGGCACACTCCCAGGTGTGTCCATGATCTCGTCCTGGGTGGGGGTGCCAGCAGCCTCGTCTCTCACTGGGGTCCCATCCACCCCATCGGGACTGACCTCACCGAGAGCGAGACTAAAACCTGGATTACCCTGCAGGAAACTGTTGATTTTTGATTCTAGGCTTGGGGGAGAGACAGAAGAAGCTGAGGGACGAGGAGGGGGTGGAGGAGGAGGGGACAGCTGTCTCTCCTTCTCCCAATCTCTGGTTCTCCCAGGTGTGTCTCGTTTGAGGCTGTTCCCCAGAGTGGGTTTTGTTTTTGGGGTGGTTGGGGTGAGCAGGCTTTTAACTCCTGATGATTCTGGAGAGGTTCGAGTGGAAGGAGCAGAGGTGCTGTTTGTC
Source organism: Sander vitreus (assembly GCF_031162955.1). NCBI lineage: Eukaryota > Metazoa > Chordata > Actinopteri > Perciformes > Percidae > Sander > Sander vitreus. Next base: position 13,859,621 of record NC_135860.1, read on the forward strand.
ACACTTTGCAGGAGAGAGGACAAACCTGCACCAAGACAGAAATAAGGTGGGACGGGGGAGTCAGCGAAAAAGAGATAATGACATAGGAAAAAAAAAATATATGACTAGTCATATTTTATAAATTCTATTTTTTAATTACAAAAGTGAACTGTGTGCGTGTCTTACCTGGTGTGTTTGTTTTAGACAGAGCATTGAGTATGCCTTCAGGTGTGATGTCAACACGTGACAAGATGCTGGCCAGGTGAGGGCTCGAAGAGGTCGCTTTGGAAGCTGCTGATTGGCCAGAGGGAGTGGTGGGTGTTCCTGGAGACGGCCGAGGTGATGGGCTAGCTGCTGGGAAAAATTCAAGGAGACAAAGAGGGATGGGTTTTAAAGGGAGGCCCAGAAAGTCCCAGTAAAATGCAAAACCTACATTTACCCATAACTATGCTTTTTACATTGTTCAGGGTTTTTTAAGTCTCTATTCCTACGACCATCTGATACAATACAAATTATGGCATAACTTTTTTCAGTCTCATACTTATCTTAAAGTAACTATATCAAGGTTTATAAAATGTTATAATTACGTTATAGAAATTACATTTATTGTTGAATAACCTACTGAAGCTAAAAGAGTGTCAATGATGAGTCATGCCGTTAGTCACAGGTACAATTTGTTTTTATTATGGCCAAAATACAAACACCTTGATGCTACAGTGGAAGAAAAATGATTTCAGGTTCTGACAAACACCTTGTAGCTTCTTGTGGCTCAAACAAAAAGGGAAAAAATCATCAGTGATAATTTAATCAATTTTCTGAACATGACCATGTGTTACATTTTGTCTCACAAGGACTTCTACAAAATCTGTGAGCTTTTAGCTGCAGGTTCCTGATCATTATTACACTCATCTTCACCCAACCCTTGAACACACCTGTATTTTTCATGGCAGATGTGAGTGAGCTGAGAATGGAGCTGATCTTTCCCAGGTCCACCTTCTCCAGATTGACTCCCATCGTGGTTGTTGGGGCACTTTGAGCAGAAGCAGCAGCGGTGGGAGTCACTGGAGCCGCTGTGGCAGCAGCAGGAGTGTTGATCTTAGACGCTTTTGTAGGTGTGGTGGGAGGCTTTGATGCCGCATCTGACTTGGCAACAGCAGTGGACGTCTTGTCCTTCTTGTCATCTGCTAGTAAAAATAATCAAAAAGCCGACACATTTTTCAAATCTGAATCACAACACAACAACTGGGCAGCCCAATATGGATCTATATGGAAAAGACAATTATCACTCTACTACAACAATCTGGAGCCACTAACCCCCTGCTGTGGCAGCACCAGCCTCTTCATCAGACAAGTCCATGTCCTCCATATCTCTGTTGTCACTGGGTATTTCTCCATCATCCATGGCCTTGCCATCCAGCTCTGGATCCACCTGGGCCCTGCTAGCCCCCAGTCCCAGGAAGGGGGAGTCAGAGCCAGTGGGAGAGGGGGCGTCTTCAGAGGGTGAGGGAATGGGAGAGTCCTCAGGTCCAGGTAGAGTCGACTTGAGGGAATCCAATTTCCTTTTAAGACTGCCCACACGGTTGGCAAAGGCATTGTATGCCTGAGTAGATTAAGAGGAAAGAGTATTCAATGGGAGATATGAAGAAAATAAAAATGAATCAAGTTCCAGCTAGTTTCTAGGATCAATTCGCCAACAGTCATTGATGCAAAGCAACGTAGGAACAATAATAAATGTCTGAGTCACCATTTTTTTATTGAATTTTCTAATAAATAGAGAAACAGTGCCATCTATCTATAAATTGCAGGAATGTCTGTGTGTGTGTGTGTGTGTGTGTGTGGATTTGAAATGCAAATGTTAAATATATATCAGTAAAAAAAGCACACATTGGCTTTTTCCGCTTTAGCCGCTGGCCACTCCACCTCTCACACTGCAACACTGAGTGAGCACAGGGCAGCACCAGACACAGAGAGGTTGGCGAAAAAAAAGGCGCTTTTCCGCTAAGAGGAAACTCAACAAAAAGCCATGTGAGCTGTAGCCTATATTCACCACTTCTAACCAGAGGCAGAATATTAAGTAATCTCGGAGATTATTCCTTCACAGCGCTGTGCAATGAGAGAACATCTCAGAGCTGAACCGGGCAGACACATCAGACTCACCCCGGGTTAATTAAGTCTACTGCTAACTAATAACATTACCGTCGCCAAAATACCCCGCGAATCAAATCCCCTACTTCACCGTTAACACCTCTGCTGAAATGTTAAATTCGTTAACGATCCAACACCGTCTCTCCACCCACACAATGATTAGCTCTCATAACGGGCCAGGTGGGTAGCGCACTGCCATGAGTCCATGAGGCTAATGTCTGATTACTCCACATTGTCATTGTGATATTTTGTGGTTATATTCTGAATCTGCCCCGTTCTCTGTCAGGTAAATACAGTAGTACACTGTCTTCCTCTGATGTAGACATAGCCTACACTGTAAGTCAGTAGTAGGCTATACAGTGGAGTTGCATATTAAGTGGTTTGGGGTCCTTATGTAAGTAATTTCGGGGTACAATTTGGTTTTGGAGACTTCTACAAGCAGCAATACCACAGGCCAAGCAATCAGCCCGTTCCAAACAGGCACATTTTGAACGGGCACTGTACTAGTTTCACATAAATCAACAAATACCAAAACATTCTCTGCTGAACCATTTTCAATTTCAATCCACAAAAAAACAAAACACTCACATTCGCCACAATCTTAACCTCCTTGTACTGCATCTCATAGAAAATGTCTGCATTTCCCAGAGCTTCCAGCAGAGGAGGCCCTGTTTTCAATTCCTTCTCCATGAAGCTGACAAACTCCTGCAGCTTCAGACTGCCATCCTCAAAGTCCTTTGCAAACTTGTTCCCACCTGCCTTGTCTGGAATAGGAGACAATTGACAAACAAGCAAAAAGTTAAATACAAGGTTTATAATAGCTGTATATGGTTCAATACAAGACATTGCCAATGTCAACATAAAATGCAGATCACATTCATTGAAAAACACATCAGAATGCAAAAAGTATCAAAATAATATTTTTAATGCCTACGTTTCATATCCCCCCCCCCCCAGGATAATACACATACCTTAGTGTAAACACTTTTTTTTTTTTTTATATATATGGCATGAAGAGGACATATCAAGGGTCAAGTATGTTTGCAACTTAAGACATACAGCACACAGGACAATAAGTGTGTGATGAAGCAGAAATAAGCTCAGTGACATCTGACCTTTTAGTCTCTTAAGAGCCTCCGTGCTGCAGACATCCACCCTGAGAGCTGCCAGCTGCTTCTCCCTCAACTCCTCTTCTGCGACCGCTCGCTTATATCTCGACAACTGCTCAATGAGGGAGTAGGGCTAGAGAGAACCAGAGTGCAAAGAAATAAGTTAAGTAGCAATTATAATGCTTGAGACCCATTCTAACACAACAGTAAGTTGCAAGACAACACTAATAAACGGGACTTACTGTGAACTCTGCTACAATCTTGGACTTCAGGGCAGCTTTGGTGTTGGCTGAGGCTAGAGAATAAAAGTTAAACATGAACTTAATAGCATGCAATCATAATTGCAACGGTAAATAATTTGAAATAAATGATTATGCAGTTCAAACTTTAGGACGTTCTTTCACTTTTAAAATTTGATAAACATGACTACTTCCAACTGTAGAGCAAAAACTAAGTACCAAACTGACCAGTTGCCGGTGGAGTCTCCTTTTCTTTTTCCTTGTCTTTCACCTTTTCCTTCTCCTTCTCTTTTTCCTTTTCCTTTTCCTTCTGCTTCTGCTTTTCTCGCTCCTTTTCCTTTTTGTTAATGCCGGCTTTGAACTGGGCAATCACCTCCTCAGGATACACGCTCCTCTCCTCCCAAATTGTAAAAATCCTTTCCACTGACTTGCGGACCTTCACATCTCTGACAATAATGCAAAATGGAAACACAACATCGCAAACCTCAGTACTAGAAGAATGGGAAGACAGACATGGCATTTCTTACTTGTAGATCAGACACTTTAAAATCATGTTGGTCCAATACTATAGCTGAATAAAAACGGTGTACTCACCTGATGAACTGAGCAGCATTAGGAAGGACTTCTGCAAAGGCTGAACGAAACACAATGGCGTTCTTTCTTTTGCAGTTCTGTATCACATCGTTGGCAAGGTAGAAGAGATTCAAGCGGTGATTGTTGTCAGCTGGAAAGAAAAAAAAAAAAAAAAAGACAAGAAAGGATAAGATTCCTACGGCTAAAAATCTGACAATTTAAAAACCTGTATTGACATTGTGTGACTGATTCAGATATTTGGGAATAAAACATTTTCAATAACTGACTACAAGACTTTCAAGAGCAAGAATCATAATAATTGATATCCATAAGCTGATTATTTTACAGCTAAACGGATAAAAATATATTCGGTTCTCTCTTGAAATATTATGTCTAGTACAGTCACAGTAGCATGGTGGGAGTGTCGCCATTTTCTGAATCAAATAGTCAAGTAGTGCGGTAGCATCCACACAAGCTACATTTTCCCCAAGTATTTCTGAAACTCAAATGCAGTAGAGCTCTCTGCTGCGGTCTGAAATAAAACAGCTAAGGATCAGTACTGACACCACCACCATACATGGACACTGTATGTGTAGCCTTCTTTTGCCATGTTGCTGTAGTTTAGCCTGCTACATGTCTCTGTGGGGTAGCTTCAGCGTAGTGAAATATGTTGGCAAATCTTTGCAGTTGACACATCTCTTCCATTTGTTACTACTTTTGTATTAATAAAAGATAGTCGTAATAAAAAAAGACAGTAGATCATAGAAAGTAAATTCTTATGTTTATTTTAATTATGGATTATAACAAATATATGTTTCAAAAGTTGCAAGTAGTCACACAGCGAGAAAAAAAAATCATCAATAATGTATAGAAATCAAACACTTTGGTGCATCGATTATCGTTTAATAATCGCATCATAGCCTTCTGAATCAGATCGTGAGGAGCCTAGATATTCCCGTCCCTAATTAGCATGCATGCGTATATGTATATATATATATATATATATATATATATATATATATATATATATATATATATATATATATATATATATATATATGAGGATAAGTAACAAGACGTTATATAGAAATGCCGATACTGTTGGTACTGAAACTGTTTGTTTGAACTAATTGAGAACCAGTGAAGCCGTCACATGTTTTTCAACTGTAAAATGTCCTACTCAGTACATATTTATAAATTAAAAAAAAATCATAATCTTACGATCATTATCAAACATGTTTTAGAAAAAAAATTAAATCTGTATCGTTATCTGAATATTTAAAAAAAACACTCAAATAACAAAACATCAAATTTCTCTTAATTTGTTGTATATGCACCATCACATAATATACATACACAGTTACAAATACACCCGCTGTATTCATAACTGAATATCATCCAATACTTTCAGCCCTTCGATGTCACTTGTGCTTCATTTAAAAGTCTGATCTATTAAACTCCTGTCAGTGAATAGAACAGCTACGGTTAAACAGAAGACTGAAGACTGTGCCTACATCTCTTGTTACGGTAAGTTTAGTCAAATATCCAGAAATCTGTGTCCAGTCACCTCACTTTAGTATCAGTCACACATTTCCAAAAGAAATACAATATTCTGGCTAAAAGAAAACGTCTGACTCTCTACTATTTCACATTGTTACATTTTAGCAGAGGTAAGCATCTTAGTCTGAAAGACACAAGATCAATCAGCAAACCATCACAGATAGTCTAAGAGTCTATACAAAGAAAGTGTAGCCTATGTTACCTTAATCTAATAGTCAGCTCCGCAAGATGAAGAAAAAAGGAAAGAAAAAAAAAACAAGTAGACAAAAAGGAAAAAAAGAAAATAATAATAATAATAATAATAATAATAATATAGCTAGCTTATACTGACAATATGCAAACTATATGCTCTTCACTGTTCACAACACAGAGATCTTTGCAAACAATTTTTTTAAATATTTTTCCTGAGATCTTTTACTTTTAATATCAGGACAGCATTAACCCACAAAAGACAGAATCTGAGGCTTTTAAAACAAAAATATTAAAAAAAAAAAAAAAAAAACATTAGGATTTCTTTCAAATCACAATAAGGGGTAACAATCGGTAGAACCTGATCTGGTCTTATATTATATTTATTTTTTACCAGATTCGCAATAATGCCTCAAAGACATAGATACAGCCTCTTGAGTATATAACTATAGCTTTAACAACAGAGGACAATTCCCTACTAAAAGTCAACACACGCTCATGCACATACAAAGCCAAAACACACTGCACTAATTACTCGGGGGGAAAAAAAAAAAAAAAGACAGTTATGACACCCAAACAGTACATTTCTCAAATAACAAGATATGTACTTGCATCTAATTCTACTCCACCATCCAACTCTGAAAACAGTTTGCAAAGGTCACTCAAAAAGCTTCTAAATGACATAAAAAGCACAACGGGAAACATCAAAGCAGCGAAGATTTTGTGACTTGAATGAGCCATTTAGAAAAGATCCACACTATGCAGCACCAACGTCATTTATATGTCAAACACTATGAAACACAAAAATGACAACTTAAGTATTATTTATGCCAAAAAGGGTATAATAGGTGCCAAAAGTTAACATATAGTTTGCTAAGACTGCTGAAACAATACATGGTGGAAACATATCTAAAAATCGGGTTTTGTCATTTTCATTAAGGCGGCAAAAACTAATTGATTAAATCAATTAAACTTGATTCAGAAATAGTTGCCAAAAAATGTCATAATGGATTAATGGGGTCTATGTTATGATGCACGGCATCATACATGTTATACTTGTGTCTCTCGAACTCAATTCAGCTAATAAGCGTAAGCTAAATCTGTCGTCTCCTGCAGATTTGTGTCCGTTTTGATGGACAAACGCACAACTAAAGGGTTCATTTTAAAAACAAATGTGACAGACAGAAATACCTGCCACCTGTTTAGCTAGGAATAATAATAAAAAAAAATCTGTTTTGTTTATCTGAGTAATAACTGATTGATCAAAGTAATCAACAGATGTATCAAAGTAGTCATTAGTTTCAGCCCTAATTATTATTATTATTATTATTATTATACGAGGTGAAACAGTCATGCCAAACTAAGTGCCTATTTGGGCAGAAAACCGAAGGCTTTATTTAATATAAACTACTTTTGTAACAACAAACTGTGCAATTATATCAGATGTATGTTTCCTTTAACACCATAAAAAAGGAACAAATAACAGCCAATCAATTTAATAATGTTCTACTTGAGTACATAATTCACTACTCAAAATCATTTGTTGTGCATCTGTATTGAATACTACTTTAATAAAATAATAGAAATACTACAAAAAAAAAGTGATTTCCCTAAATATAGCTTTTATCCAATACTTTCAAAGACTAAATCAATACAAGATTGAATCAAGTTGAATATCAAATATATGGCATACATTCAAAACATAGCATTGAAGCAATAAAATGAACAAACAAACTGACTTTTTCACAAACAACAATAATATTTCCCTATTTTAAAAGTACTGTTTAGCTCTCTTTGGATATTGTATACACCCAATTTGATTCAGATCCATCACAACCACAAACTACATTGTACGAATCTTCTAATGCCAAGAATTAATTTGGGTAGTAATTATATTGATCATTTTTGTAGTTGTAAGTAAATGTCATACATGAATGTATGGTCAATTCTGTTTAGCCTATCCTAACACAGTCCTTTAATGCACTAATGCACAGTTCACATGAAATTATAACTGTACCTTATGTTTGTATCCTCACTTTTTATCATCCTCACTGAAAGTAACACTTCTCAACTAACAATGGAACATGTTTATTATCCCATGTAATAAACATCTCAAAGCCCTAATAGAGTATTGATCAATAAAGTTAATTTGCCGCGCACCAATACTGACAGTACAGTTTAGACTGTAGTATACACAAAACAACAGAACTTATGCTACAAATATCAAAGAAATGGCATGTTGGCAGTGGTGCTCGAAGATATAATGCTGGCATTTAGATCATTTCCGACACTCTCCCACACATCTGAAAAGCTTTTTTCATCAGAGAAGAGTTTTTCGGTCTCTTTTCCAATCTACATTACCATTCAAAAAACAATGAAAGATGACATACCATACTAAAATGAATGCAAACTAATGGATCTCTGCACTGTTTTGAAAAAAAATCTGTTGTCCGCTTTGGAAACTGGTTGGCATGGACTGTCTTTACTCAAAATGCATCCACTTTTTAGTACATGTATAGACTTTTTTGAGATCGAACCAAATATGTCATAGCCTACAGCGAGCAATGGATGACGATCGGTAGATTGACTCTTGGTGAGTTGGTACTGCTCTCCATCAGAAAACAATGGCTCAGCCAGCGCACAGCAGTTTGCCGTGTGTTGTCAGCATTAGCTTTTATCATGCATTGATTTGTGGGCAGTGATGCGCGAGGATAAGAAATGCCTACATGATGATTTGACAGACACTGGCGATTTAACTTGAAACCCCCTAATGAATAACTAAACAGCTCCACATTTTAGGGCTGAGGCATCTATTAAAGATCTGCAGCACAATGTTTTTCAGGACACAATACAATTATATCACAAATGCAATCAAAATGTATTTTCTGATGTTGTTCCAGCAGCCAAATTTGCAAGACACTGTTCTAGAAACTCCACTTTTAAGACTATTTCATAATGTGGATTCAGTCATTCTACTTACTTCTTTTCACATTTCATAATTAATATATTTAATACAGGTTAAGATTAAAAACTATTTTTGAATCAACATAGTTCCTTGCATCTAGCTTTCATGTACGGTAAATGCTCCTATGAGATGTTATAATCATTAATGTTTTTACACACATTGGCTTCCATACATTCTAAACAATCAAATTAGCATTATGTATATATAAAAAAAAAAAAAAAAAAATGCAATCCAATTAATCTTTTAAATCCTGCTTCAAACAAACTAGGTAACATAAGGTAAACATAAGATATCAGCTTCTAGATATTTACTTCATAATAGGCCACCAATCTTCTTACAAATTAAATGACATATCAACTGGCATTTCTTTTCAAAAACAGATGGCAAACTAAACTTTTTAAAACCTGCCACTTTAATAAGTCTAAGCCTAAGGAGTAAATACTAAATTATTCTACACAGAATGTAATCAACTAACGGATACAATTTTCCAACATTTGGTTTGTGAATTCTACCAATTTCGCACACTACCAAAAACAACGCAAAGGCTCAAATGCTAAATTATGCCTCCATCAAGCAGTTGCAATATCAATTACATTCATTCCTGCATTCACTAACTAACATCTATGGCCCAAGTACAGAATATGTGGGGTACTCTGCTGCCTTGTTCTGCCCAAACTCAGCTGACAAGCTGATACAATCTGTCATCAATCTACTGAATAATTACTCCAAGGTTAGTCAGCTTATAACACAATAATTCCTCTACAAATGTTCATGATTCTTGTTTTCTTCAGAATGGTGTGAGGTTAGAGACCATGCACATTTCTGTAAACCTGCTAAAAGACAGCTAAATGCATACGGCAACAGTAAGTAATAAGAATATAATTTCTGATGTTGCTATTCTGAATTTTTGATATAATCTTAAAACAAAATGACCTGTGATCTCACGAAACAACCAAGTGTAAACATAACCACTTCATTGATGACACTGTAGTCTAAGAGCATGAGCTAATGAAGTGGGAGCAGTTCAGTGGCTGGCACCTTGTTACCTCAATTTAATTAAACTCTTCAAAAGATCCCCTATTGGACAAAGACGACTATGGGTATGCCTACTTTCATATTAATGAAGTTAGATGCTGCACAGGTGTTGTTTAGGTTGTGGAATGTAGTTTTGGGATTACATATAATTTCAAAACTAAAAGTGGATCTCCTATCACCATGGCAGCATTTCAAATGCTGCATGCATGACCCATAATACCTCATAAGACAGAGCTATGAGGGAAGGGAACTTTGTTGACATCGCTGTAGGATGGGGTCAGAGTGCTGTGTTGTAATTTACACAAAACATAGCAGTAATTATAATACAGATTTCAAACATAAAGCAGACCGTTTACTGCAAAAACAAAGCGCAGTCGTTCCATCTCTTTTCTCCATGAACTGAAGCTGCCTTCAAGTGCGATCAGAAATGTCGGGATCTATAAACGACCTGACGGAAAACCGTAATTGTGAAACATAAAGTCTACTTGTGCTACATTGGAGGGTTAAAGAACATAACAGGACGTCACACAAATGGGCCGTTTCAATGACACTCACACCGCAGCACAACCCTGCGGAATATCGCCGGATCCCCTTCAGTTGGTATGAACGCACCTTAACACTAGTTTGTAAAGGCTATTGTGCTGCTTCGCTGGTAAGGGACATTTATCAAAAACGTTTAACATTTAAAGAATATACAGGTTGGTAAGAAACGCCCATTTCAGCCAATGTGATGAAAAAAATTATCCTGGAAGTCATTATAGCCTGATGAGAAACATTCTCAGAATAATGTTAGTATCTCAAAATAATGAGAATTTCTCAATGAATTGGTATCTTAAAATAATAAATTAGTATCTCAAAAAATTAATTAGTATCTCAAAACAATGAGAACTTCCTTCTAAAGTTAAGTCGTTATTTTGAGATACTAAGTCATTAGTTTGAGAACGTTTCTCATTATTTTGAGAAAGTTTCACATTATAATGACTTACAGAATCTTTTTTTAATCACGTTGACGGAAATGGACTTGCATTAGAAGCAAATGACAATTTAGTGGGCAAAGTTGGAGGAAATATTTTAGGGTGCTGCTGTTTAGCGCATCAATAATTCACAACATGATATTGAACTGTGGATCGCTTTTAACTCCGTGTGTTGTTACTCTTGGCAACTCGTTCTACTTTTGGCAATTGGCATACTCAACGGAAAATGGACGATATAATTCAAGTAGAGCGTTTCCCTTTATTTTATTCAACCGTGTACCCTACAAAAATATTATCCACCGCATCACATCAACAATGCATGTATGTTAGACTACTAATAGTCAACCAGAACTGAACTTGCACACAGACTAAACTCCAAAAAACTACTAAAGCTGACATAACTAAATCTAACGAGGCACCTTGTGGCCATCTTTATCTCGAGAGTTCATTCTTTCAGATAAGCAGTTTAGTGCATGCTATTTCTTCGTGAAAAGTAGCATCGATCTAATCTAGACCAGGAGGCCTGTAAACAGTGCTAGCAGTGAGACCGTCACGCTAGCAGCGAAACGTTAGCGTTAGCTTAGCTACCATTAGCGGCTAATGTTAAGGGGTGATTACAACGCCAGCATTTCAAACACGCAGTCAATTAAACATGTGCAATTTACTTTTTATTCATTGTTTTGTGATGCATTGAATGACCGTTCACTTCACTCAAAGCTATCACAAGAAGCTGAATTTGACAAGCTGATCACGGTCAACGCAGACATGCATTTGAATTAACGTTAGCTCAAGTAAGCTAAATTAGGCTGAGTGGCGAGCTACTCACATTTCTTGAGCCACTTCATCCAGTGACGAACGATAAGGCCGTGGTACTTTTTATTTTCAATGCACCAATTTGAAAGTCCCTGTATTGACTCCATAGTGTTGGATACTCCTTGAAACCGTCGGTCCAAAGACGCTTCCAGACCAGCGTTGGAGCTGCGGGCACCGTGCCCGCTTGCAGCCCCTGAACCGGCCGCCATCTTTCCAGCTCTGTCTGTGTCTGCTGAGCTCTCGTTGCTGGTTGCTGATGCGCATGAAGGAGCTAGGACTAGAAACACGCCCCCATGTTTTTACTTTAATCAGAGACGGTTTAGAATATATAGAATAGAGGTAATGTAAGCGCATAACTATGTGCAAGTTACAGTACAAAACAGAATAAAAAAAATAAATAAATAAAAATAGTCGATGTATGTCTAATGTTAAAGCAAATATGAGCGGAGTCAATTCCAATTGACGGAAAAACGAACACAAGTGGTTTGAATTTTGTTGTTTATTTAAGGCTGTGAGACTGTAACGTTAGAGAAAAATATAGCTACAGGCGAATCAAAGATTTGCTCGTTTCTCCAAAAGAAAAAGAAAAATGATTTGGGAACTTTTTTTTTTTTTTTTTAATGCACCTGTAATGACCACAATAAGTCATATAACAATGTTCTAACATTGCCCAGGTTTAGTCTAAACGTGTTAGCACAATAGCAGTGCGGTAATTCAGTAATGGGGTGTTTTTTATGAACTGCTTTGACTCATGGATTATTAGTGTACATGGGGATTTCAGCACAAAAAAATGCCATAACATAATCTGACAATATTTATCATCATCACAAAAAGCTTTGGGTAAGTGATTTACATCACAGAGCAATCTGTCAGATTTTATTCAATAATAGACAACACAACATCTGACAGAATAGCCTACCGACAAAGAGATGGAACACTGATGCAGGCATACACACACGCACACATTCTTGCAAAAAGATCCACACGGTTTATTGTTCCTCCTTTTCTATGTTCAAGTCTCTTGATTAAGTCTGTCTTTCCTCAGTTGAAGGCAGCCAGTCAACAGTGAAGGCCAACTGACTGTGAGGCTGTTGGGCTTGTAGAAAGGGACGTTGATTGAGGTTTCAGTCATCTGTGCCGTCCAACACACTCTGGCTGAGAGCTAGATCCCAGTAGTGTTCTGTGCCGTGTTTCTTGAAGTGTTCTCTGGCCATGTTCTCTGTGGGGCACTGCTTGAACTTCATCTCCCCAAAACTACGCTCTTTAGCTGTGCCCTGGAGAACCATAGGAATCATTAGACTTGAATGAATTCACAAACAAAAACATTCAATTTAAATAGATTTTAGTAACCCAGGATGCATGAACACTCACTTCCCAAATCAGCCAGCACTTGTTGTTCCTCTTTGTATCATCATCACCATCTGGATCTAATTGAGAATCAATGGTAAAGAGTTAAGTATCCCTGAAATAAGCAAAGGAATGGCAACTAGCACAAAAGACTTAAAAGTCAAGCCCCTCCTACCATCTCTTTTACTGTTGTGTTCCTCCCATTTGATTCTGTGTAACATCATCCTCTTGAACTTTTTCTGGGACTTGGGGCCTAAAAAAGAGAAGAAATTTAGATTTTAAGTTTTACTTTAATCTTTAATCTCTAATCCAACTACTTATCTTGTTAAAGGGATAGCACATAGCACACACAGAGAGAAGCACACACAGAGGAGCGAGACAGAGAGAATGCAGAGCTTCATCCTGTCTGTTTTTGTGTCGGTTAAACTTGTGCGTCTCACTGAGGGGCAAAGTGATGTTGAGAATGAGACTAGGCTGCACAACCTGCACACCGTTATTGGCTTGGGGTCACACACCCACGCGGGGCCCAAAGGCTCTTTGCTGACGCTCCAAAAACTTCCCGCACTCACAAAAATATAAATAGAGAAAATACAAACAGAGGGCAGGGTCTCTGCAGATACATACACCGCCACACACTTCTAGTTAGTCATAAGTGATGATTGAGAGGGATTAGTTTTCAAGGAAAATCCCACACATACATTTAATGATGATGATGTATAAAATGTCGTACCACAGACGTTATTCCCTCACAGCAATTTACAGATTATTACAAATCACGTTTCATGAAAAGTACCAGCTGTGATTTGTGAAACCGACAATTTAATTTGGCACTTGTCGGTGTCAACCCTTACCTCCCTCCACCACAACAAGGTTGACATCTCTGTGCAGAACTACCGTGCCGGTCAGGTACAGCTGGTTGGCATTGGCCTCCACTTTAAACTTCTTAGCAGGATTTTGCAGGTTACGGATCCTGTACAGGGAGGATAAGGTGCTTAAATTAGACACACTTCTACGTTGCAACTCACTCTGCACTATATACTTGAACGACGAGTATGTGCTCTCTTGCTACAAATGCACACCTGTACACTGCAATGTGAACACCATTACTGAGGTCTTCTTTTAACTTCTTGACCTTCTTCTCTTTCCTCTGCTCCGCTGTGAGCTTACGTGCTGCATTTGCCTCCTCATGAGCCCTGCAAAGAGGGAGATTATGGATGATGGATTATCATACAATGTTAAATGGAAATATCACAATAGTGCAAGAAATGAGAGAGGGCAGCAGTGTGGAGGTTAACTGTGTTACTAACTTCTGTCTCTTGGCCATCTGCGCTCTGACGTGGGCCTCCACCTTCGTGGGGTCTTGAACCGCCTCCGTCCCCAGCACTCTCATCAGGTTAGAGATGCGTACTGAAAAAAATGAAACCAAACATCAGTTACATTCTGTTAAATCTTTATTGTAGTAGTTTGTAATAATAGTAACTTGTATGTGGGTTACCTTTGGGTTCTGGTGGAGGCATCAGTCCCAGGCGAACCTTCTCTTGAACTTCTTTTTGCCCCTCCCTTCGTGTCTGTCTTCTCAGCTTCTTCTGTTCTTTCTTTGTCAGGTATACGCCCAGCGTTACCGGCTTATCTGCGTCAACTGAGTAAAAAACACCATATATATTGTAATAATTCCAGCAAATTATGGTTGTATGGTATGTTACGTCTGCACATTGTTAAAAGGTACTGCAAAAATGTAAAATAATCCGTTTTGGCTGTTAATACCAGAGATCAAGATGTGGGTGACAAAAACAAGTTGGAATGAAAATGCATCATCTAATCCCACATTTCTGAATCATTTGGACAGTTATGTTCATGATACATTATCTATTTTCAAATTTGTATTTTCTTTGAAATTTTTGTAACTCTTTATGTAGTCTGACTTCATTTAAAATGTTCATATAATTAACTACCGGTGTACTACTAATTAACTCACCAGGGTCATGTTAATTTCAACGCCAATTGGTATTTCTCTATGAGTGCACTTCTACCTCATAATGGAGATCTTTATGGGACAGAAATGTTCATCTTTTTAACACACATCCTTTGGGAGCACCTTTAACAGTGTGCAGACTTTTTACCTTCCATACACTGACCTGGAGGGCTAATTTGGGCAGGATGTTCTACCAGGTTGGTAACACCAAAGAGCTCCAACTCTTCAAATTTTGTGTCGGGTGTTCTTCATAGGATAAGAGGGAAAACATGTCAGTTAACTACAGTAAGTTAATAGCACAGGCTGCATTATGTATTCTACAGCTTCACCATGGCAGTGACAATGAGACAAAGGACAGTTTTAACATTTAACCCTTAACATCAAACTAAGTGCTTAAGTTCCTGGGTTAGTTGTAGTTTCTTACATATCTATGTTGTAGGGCAGGATGTAGGAGTCCCACCACTCAATATTGGGCACCTCCCCTTCTCCAATCTCTTTCCTAGGGGCAATCAGTGCCAGTTTGGTGGATGCCTGGATTCCTGTCTTCTTCGCTGCCTGGGCAATCTCATTCTGCAACCTTTCCAACTGGGCCTGATTTAGGTCAAAATCAAACAAGGAGGGAAAAAAACAAGTTTTTTCAAACCATTATTTACTTTTATTTCTAATCCAAATAACCAGTGTGAGACAACTGCTGACAGGTGACAGTTTAGGAGCTAAAACCAACCTTAGTTCTAATTCTCTGAGCAATCTTCTCAAAGCGCCCCTGGTCATGGAACTTGAAGCCTCTGCGAGGGCGCTGAGCCGGTGTAATCGTCACACGTTGGTCGAAGTAGGACGTGGACTCCAAGTCCTCTCCAGGCTTCTCCTTCAGCTGCTGACGAAACTGCTCCCTCTTTACTGCTCGAATGTTTGCTACACAGACAGAGGGAAATGAATTGAGGAACAAGGCAAAAAGTTAAGTGTGTGTATACAGGTATTGGACCACTGTGTACACATACCTTTCAGTGTTGGCATGCGGTGTGTGAGTTCAACCTCTTTGCCACTGGCATCCACAGTTCTTCCCTTGTCATCCAGAATAAGAGGTGTTGGCTTGTTCACCTCCTTGATTTCTACTTTTCTATAAAAAAGGGACACACAGAGAAAGCAGTCTATTTTCCTACTGCCACGACATCTTTAGATATTAAAATCCTAAATACTGTGACATTACTCACGGTGGGGCAATTCCCATAGCGTGTAGATTAGCTAGTGCCACTAGGTTGTGAGGCCCAGTGTTCCCCAAGGCTCCGAGGATACCAGGTTTCATGGCTAACTGGGACTGGATGCGGGCCTGCAGCTCAGCAGCCTTGCGGGCCTTCTCGATAGCATCATTCATGAAGCTGGCAGCCTGCGAGGGGGCGATAGATGAGCCACCACCTGCAGCTGCGGATGTGCCAAGAAGCCGTGAGACTGGAGGGGTTTCCAGCTGTGACGGTGGTGTGGGAAGTGGGAATTGTTAAAGTCAGGGAAAATAAAAATGGTGTCACACTGAATGCATTGCCTGGAATTACTGATACTTCTGTTTCAGTATGTTAAGTCTTGAAGTCAAAAAGTTATTTCTTTACTGGTGCAGCAGGGACTGAAGAGGAAAAGCTCAGCTGTTTCTTCCTCTCCTCAATCTGTTTCGTGGCTGCTTCCATCATCTGTTTTATCTAATAAAACAGAAGAGGTTAGTAAGCAGAAAGTTTATCATAAAAACTCAAAACAACTTATTTAGTAACAATCTTAACTGCACTGCACCGAGGACAGAATCTCTTACCTGCATTTTGGTCAGCATGCCAGGGCTCTCAGATGGAGGTCCAGGTATGACCTCAGGCTCCTCCACCTCCTCGAAGCGAGGGACCCGTTTCCTCTTCGGCGCTGTCCCATCTCCTGACTCCTGAATTTCTCGCACTGCACCTGTTTCAGGCTCATCACCAAACACATCCTGTGACCAACCAGCCAAAATAGAAACACCAATATAACAGGTCATCATTAAGCCAAACATGACTGTGTTTACAATTATTCTAAAAACAAATAATCCGGCTCCTCTGGCACCACCTACAGCCTGTAGTGCGATTTACAAAAATCCACAGCTCCCTGTCCAGATGCACCAATCGGGGCCAGGTGGGGTGTCTAACTGCGTGTCATTCACTGCTCAAATTTTTTGGCTAAGCCCTGGATCTTCGCAATCCTACCTACAGCACCTTTAATGCAATCAGTTTAAAAAATTTGACATTAAAAAAGTGACAAAGCAGCAGTCCAAGCCTCTTTCTGACTTCCCACTTTCATAATAGTGCATGCAAATGTGTTTAGGTATGTCATGATAATACAGAGGTGGCTAGTTCAAGTTTGCTTACCTTGAGGTCTCTCTTGCGGTGCTTTTCTCCTCCTCCTTTGTTGCCACGTGCACTGCGGCTTTCCTCCAAAGCTTCAAAAAGACGCTCCACAAAACCTCCCGCGGAGTCATCAAGGAAGGGACGCAGCTGGTCTGAGGTGGAAAGGAGTGTCAAACAATTAGCAATAGCAATTAGCAGGACTCCTTTGATCATTATCTAAATTTAGGTAATTTCTCAAAGTGCCAGACAGTTGAGTCTAGAAGGAGGTGCAGTACACTACAACCAATTACCTTCTCTGTCCTGCAAAAATAAAAGGAAAATGGGGACCTTGTTGGCATAGCATTTTTTACATGGATCAATTTACAGAGTATTTATGAAAACAAACTATTACCTGTAGTCTCTATTACCGAACCAGAGGGTCCCAGTATGAACCTAAGTACAGAGTGTGGACTGGTAGCTGAGAGGTTCCGTTGCTTGGAGCGCCGACTATGTGGCCCCCTTCACTCTGACACCTCTCCTGCATGTTTATGGGTCCTGTGTTTGCATGTGTGTATTTTGGGCCTGTGTGTGTAGTGTAATAAATAAGTGCAAAAATCGAATTGTACCCATTGAGGTATTAACAAAGTGCCCATTTCTTTCTTTTGAAAATAAAAATAAAATGTGAAAATCTCTTTTTTGACTGCAGATAGCTAAAACTACATATAATGGTTTGGTCATCACTACTATGTCCCTCATCTAATTGAAAGGCTATTTAATCAACTCTGTGGTGAGACTGCAGCTTGACAATCATCCCAAACACTGATGGTTTACCCAAATCATTTGGACAACCTTTTGAAGGTGATATATACAGTGACTTAAACCATCACTGCAATCCTTCTCTTTGGCTCTCTAAAAACAAACATGTTCTTCCATATAGATTACATGAATTATGGTTATGACGTTACTTAAGACCCTGGATTTCTTGTGTTAAGTGCAAATGACATTTTTTCCTTAACTGAATCTTCATGCATCTGGATAAAACACAGCAGTATCAAAATGGTCAATACAGTTACCTATGGTCTTCCTTTTGTCCAGTCCCTTTCCAACACAGTGCAAAGCAGCAGTAACCACTGTGGGCTCTGAGAAACCCAGCACCTTCTTCACAGTCCGCTCCACCCATGGCCTTAGTTCCTCCACCTCCCGCTTAGGAAGAGACATATCCCAATCCTGCAGAACATCATATCATTTACACCATGTAACATAAGCTGTGTCACCATCGTGACAGTCCCAAACAGGGCTAGCTACATGAGCACAAACCCCCTCCACTGTCTCACTCATACCCACTTAGACAAACGTTCAGTTATTTACTCATATATATTACATTCACACAGTTAGTCAAAAACGTGCTTTTGTTTGTAAACTGACTGGCTGACAAATGCGCTAACCAGGAGCAACATACAAGCTAAAATCAATTACATCCGCCTAAACTCCCCGGCTAACAGTTACCTGCTAGTTAACGTTAGCACACTGCTGTCTGCAAGCTACCAACATCAGCGAATAACCGCCTTAATTAAACGTACGAACCTTTCAATTCTGTCTTTATCCTTTATCCGACTTACGTAACACAAGTCAAACAGAAACTATCAAGTCTAAGAAGCGAAAAACACTCAATCTGCTAAGTTTTCTGTAAAAACTTTCTGTTTGGTGGCGCCGTTCACACGACGTTTCTGATCCAAGACCGGAAGAGGAAATGGATGCAGTTTCTTCTTCATGACCATTTCCGCGCAGTCGAGTCGGTCAAATGTTCGTTGTTTCCACCTAGCCGCACGCGAGAAGAAGTGTCCCGTTTGTCCTTCAAGGAAGCTCTTTGAAAATTGTGATGAAAAATCGGGTTTTTAGATAAGTCAGCTATCTTTAAAGTTTTTATTTCATCAAAATAACATTAAAAAGGTATAATAGAACATGTTAAACAGTGGCATTGTTACGCTTTATGACAGAACTGGGTAAATATGTTTATATTTATAATAGCCTATAACTGATATTTTAAATATTGTTTGTGTATTGAGATTAGGAGGCAATTTCAAATTATTTGTTGTAATTATTAAGTACATATAATTTTCATCCTTCTTCTGTAAAAGTTGTCAGCAAACAGTTGTTTGATCCATATCACAAAGTTGATATTAAGTGCATTAAATAGTCTATACACCATGCAGGAAATTAACTGATTAACTGTCCACAATATGGGTTTGATTACCTTACATTTCCAATAGTCTCCCTATGGCTCAGGACTTTGTTTATATGATACAAGACACACACACACACACACACACCCCTCCCTCTCTCTCCCTCTACAACCATCCACGTCTATGCTTTCACTCACTGACGTGTTTAGTGTCGGGATAAACTATTTGCACAGCATATTATAGTTTGCCAGACATGTTCCTTCTGCAGTCATTACAGTCATCAAGGTTTCAGCCATTCATTATTGCTACATTCAATTAATCCTTCTGAACAGCACACCCACCATCATCAACCCCTTACTCACTCACATCAATCACCCACTTACTCACTGTGTTTACATCCATGTTAACATGCGTAGACTGGAAAATAATTAACAGATTAATCAATAAGCAAAAACAAATTTTGGTTGCAGCCCTATTCTATTTCACACTATATATAACCCTTAGTCTCATTTCTTTGTGTGTTTTGAATCTGCCCATTCACCTGTGAAAGGTCACTGAGTGAACTGGGTTCAACGAGTTTCAAAGAAGTTTATGGTGGAGGAAAAGTTTACAATCAGCATTGGAAAAATAAAGTATACAATGAAAGTTTCTCCTTTAATGAGAGATTTCTTTAAACTACCAAATATATTCCCATGTCAAACTGGAGGACTGCAAAGCTCAATCTGGTAATTCACATAAATCTAGCTGGAGTGTTAGAAATTTATGAAAAACTTCCATCACAATTTTGCAGGGCCAAGGTGACATCTAAGATGAAACAGTTGGTTCATTAATTGTTTAGTCAATCAACCAAAGATTAATCAACAACTGTTTTGAAAAATAGATGAATTGTAATTTTAAAGTAATTTTTTAAGCAAAAAAAAAAGGAAAGAACAGGTTCCAACTTTATTAATGGACTTGATTAAGGACTGTTGATTGGACAAAACAAGACATTTAAAGACGTCACCATGTGCTCTGGAAACTTGTTATGGGCATTTTTTGCTATTTGCTGACATTCTGATTATTTGATTAGCCAAGAAAATAAATGGTATTTTTGCTATATAAATGGTTAAAATGATTAAAAATTTTCTGTTGATCAACAAATCAGTTAATGACTAATTTCAGCAATTTATGAGACAGTAATTGCAAGATTAATACATAAAGCTGGTCTGTCAGTCGGGTAATGCTCGCTCCAATTTTGACTTTAAATAACCAGGTTAAATATTTATAAGACATTTAAAAGAGTAATGGCTTAATCTGGTTGTAATCAAATGATTAGCGGGCCAGTAAACAACACATCCACACACATTTATTCATTCACCCAACTACCTCCACCATCGCCACAACTACAAACACCCGTCAGCACCCGACATGCCCACCCCCCCCTCTCTTGCCAACTCTGTTATGTAACGACACCTCAGCACATAATATAACAATACCACAGATATTTCTAAACAAGTACACACACAAAAACAAAACACACCATCACACGTGCACACACACACACACACACACACACACACACACACACACACACACACACACACACACACACACACACACACACACGCTCTTACCCACACTGACAAACAGTGACTTCCACTTGTCTGTGCAGCTAAAACAAGCATCATGAGGGTGGTGGTGAGAGCTGTATGAATTCATCTATTATATTACTGGAATGCCAGACATTTAGTATGCAGTTATTTCAAGTCCAATATCGGCAAAGCACTAATTGTTGAGTCTCACACACACAAGTGTTTCTTTGACTGAACCATTTCTTCCTCAACATATAAATCACGACATGATGTCAGATGAGTGTAGATGTCATTATTGCCACACTATGAATATTACATAAGTGCATATTCTATGACTTTCATTGAAGATATTCCTTATGTTCCTTCACACAGTTTTTTGATTCATCGAGTGTGTAGTTATGGTATATTTCATCATGCTGACCCAGTTTTATTTCATTATATCTGACAGGGGCTGTAAATCATCTTGGAAGATATAATCTCAGGGGACTCTGCTGTCTTTACTTTACGCACATGGGCTGCTAGGACCTCAGTGTGTGAATCAGAGTGAGTGCACGTGTTTGTACTAAATCCAAAGTCCTCTACTAAGACTGTAAGCTTTTATCTCTCCATTTTTATTCATTCATTACCCCCTACTGTTTGCCAAGTCTGCCTTCTTTATGCACCTTTCTTTTTTCTGTGCTCTGTATATTCTCTCCTCTATCTGGTGTTTCCCTTTCACTCACTGTACTTGAATAATTCAGCAGTCATGTAAGAGGGCGTCATCACAAGCAAGCTCCCGTGAACACATTCAGGCCAAAGAAACTGATGAGGATGTTATTTGCCTGTAGCTCGGCTGTGCCCCAAATATCACACACAATGTCATGAGATACACGTGCGTCCTTGAAAATGTAGTCCTGGTTGTCTTTACCGTGTCCACTGTTGGTGGCATCACGGTGATGGGGACCACAGATGGGGGGCAGATCAACGTCTTCAACCCCACACGTCAAGGCCCGTCATTGCTGTGAGCTCCAGCAAGGCAGATATGACTTCGAAGTAGCTCAGATTTCCATCACAGGGCCGGCCACGGTGCAATTTTAATGAGCATAGAGGCTGTTTTGGGAGTAGTCTGCACTAAAACCCCCCGAGGACTTTGGGTGAGTAAGAGGAAGTGTGTGAGTGTGATCCTACCATTTCATTGCATTTGTGTGAACCCGAGTGATTTTAGTTGTAATGTCACAGTGTGGCTTCCCCTCACGTGAGTTTTACTGGAGTTCATTGGATGTATTGTTAGGAAGGGTAGTTCAGAATAAGCGAATAAGCACCTCATTGTGTCATTCCCTTCATTATGCACATAGAACATGCAGCAGAACTGGACAGACACCCTCAAATCCTGAACTCGTAAAAACCAATAACAGAATAAAAGGGGCAGTTCATTATGTGCACACTCAGCTAATCCAACACATGCTGGTTGGCTACTCAAAGAAGTGAAAAGTACTGAGCACATTTATGATGCAATAACAATCACTGTTTTTTTTTAATAATAAATAAAACTATTTTTTGAACAAAACTGTAAGAGGCAAAATGAAAAACACACGGGTGGAACTAAAAAAAAAAGGGTTATTTCAATGTAGTCATTATTGAAACCAAGTGGGAAAAAACACAAATGTCCTCCACGCTCCCCAGAACTGAGTGAGGTCATATCTTCTCCCTGTGCCCTCCACACATCATCTTCCTGTCCTTTTCCTCTTGCCCCCTTGTTTCCATCCTCCAGAGTAGGAAGGGGGGAATAGTGGCAGGGGTGGGGTGGGGGTGGTGGGGTGGAAGGCAAGGGCTTCTCTGCTAAAAACTGCATGGATACAAGGGGGGGCCGAGAGAGACGGAGGCAGAAGGGAGGGAGGGCGGTCTCTGTTGTTGTAACATAGCACAGTCAGTGTGTCAGAAACAGGCCCATCACAAAATCAGCCAGTCAGTGTATCAGAGCGGGTGGAGGGGAGTGGCGCACGCGTGTGTATTTTACGACTCTGGGTATGTTTGTGTGTGTGTGCGGCATGGCTGATTTCATCCTGTCTGAGCAGGGAGAAATCAAACCACACCCTCTTAAAATGTGCCAATCGTGCCCATGTGCATGCTATATCCATGTATTTGATACTGGAGTGGGGAGAAAATGGTGAATGTTTCACCATTTGTAATTCAGGAATTTGAGTCATATTTCATTTCATAAATGAAATCAGAGCTGAAACTTACAATTATTTTTATTATCGAGTAATCTGCCAGTTATTTTCTCAATTAAATGACAAACCATTTAGTCTATAAAAAGTCAGATATAGTGAAAATTTTCCTTCACAATTTCCAGAGACCAAATAGTTTGTTTTATCTCCCCATGAATCCAAAATCCAAAGACATTCAGTTTATAATGATATAAAACTGAAAAAAGCAGCAAATCCTCACATTGGTGAAGCTGGAACCATTGAATATTTGGAGTTTTTGCTTGAAAACAATTACTCGATTATGAAAATAGTTGCAGATTAGTTATGAATTTATCACTATTTTACAATTAACTACCACCATGTGTGTATTTGAGCTGTCAGCAATTTTTTTTTTTTTTTTAATCGATCATGTTGCAGAAATTGTGTTTTGGATAGAAAATCAACCATGGCAACACAGACGTTTTATGGACTATAACAGGATCTCGATAAGTGACCGGTGAGGTTAACTTTTAAATTTCACCATTTGATTTTTCCTGGGTGCAGAGCTCAGACTTGAGCCCGTTTTAACTGTTCTGTTACTGTAGCAGGAATGCACTGCAGACAAAACCATGCCAGGCTCTTCTCTACTACCTGTAGGAGGTATCTACTCATTGTGATCTCATAAAATAAACAACACACATATAAGCTGCAGTTGTGTTTTCGCTCTGTAGAAGCAGCTGGTTGGAGGATCAGCCAGCCCCCCCACTACTGCCAGTCAGATTACTGAAGCTGTAGTCTCACCCCCCCCCCTTCTCTCTCTCTCTCACACACACACACACACTTCAAAATGTACAGTCTATCTGCACCCCATTGAGACACACATCTGTTTAGTGAGAGCTGCTTTCCAAAAACACGAGTCTTAATCACATATTATATGACAAACATATAATGCCAATTTTTGTACACATTTAAATGTATTAAATTTAATAAAAACAAGCACCAAATTACAGACAGACATTTTCAAAAATGTGTCATTTATTAAAAGATTTTTCCCTGTTCATTATTATTGAAAAAGTAGCCAGAACAGTTATATCATGTAAAGATGGGGTGAGAGAAAGACAGAGTTTAGTTTAGATAGAAAAGATACTAACAGGATTGAAGGAGAGAGGGCAAGGGCAGACGAATGCAGCAGAGTGGGGGAGGGGAAGGGGAAGGGGAGGGGAGGGGAGGAGAAAACTACAGTCAGCTTTTACAGAAGAAAAAAAGCCAGCGAAAATAAACAAGACATATTATTTGTGACCAATCAGCAGTGGTTCACTGCAGTAGAAAACATACATGAAAATAGGACATTTACAATGAAAAATAAGTGCAATTGGTTTCTGTCACACCACAACCGTAAACAGGAGTGGGGTGGAGGACAGCCCCAGCCTCTGATCGAGAGACAGTGTCACACACGCCATACCGTCACGTTTTAAGATGGGATGGGGTAAGATGGTCTGACTCTGGATCTGTGACTGAGGGTTGTACACTCTTACTCCACAAACATAGAGGCTGCCAGTGGCTCTGTGTTCACATATGGTGCTTTTTTGGAGGAGGAGACAGGTACGTGAATATCCCTCCTCTCTATTTATGTAAATAGTGTATGAATCACTCATACCAATTTTAAAAATATTTTAGTCTTAATATTTACAATACTTTCTTAATATAGTTATATCCAATCACACCGCTAAAACCCCTCCTAGATTTAGAATATTGTGAGTAGATTTCTCCTATCAAACATCTAAATTAGAATCAGAATAACAATAGCAGCAGTAGAGGGTGGTGCAAATAAAGATTTCCTCCCTTAGATGTATATTTAGTTTTTTTTCAAGTTTTCAAGAGCACCAGCTACTGTGGTGCAGTTCAGGCTTTCCTCTGTTGATCACAACCAAAAGAAAAGCTCCAAAGGAAGGCGACACTTGAATACGTAGACACTGTTGTTGGTGTGTGTAATAGTTGAAGGTGTAGGCAGTTTACGTAACTGTAGATGTCTGAATACTAGAGCTGGATGCTGTTTTTTTAAGCAGTAGATAGATAGTTGATGATACTGTTGGTTTGGATGCTGTGTGTATTAACTGTAGAAGCAAGATGAAAATGAATACATGTGGGCTTTCATGATTGAATGTGCACTGCTTTTGTGAAATACAAGCAAACAATCAAAACGCAGTATGAATGCACTGAAAGCCCCACATGCTTTTCTGAACATCCTATTTGGTAAAAAGGCACAGTAGTCCAAAAGTCCAATCATACATTTCACTTCCTTTGTTTTTTTTTCTCCTTATGATAGCAATAAAAAAAAACACAAACTGTCCCCACATATTCCCAATACCCTCAAAAGAATTGTAAGCCAATCTATGCAAGCGCACAGCAGGCAATATTCATCTGCCCAATAAATAAATATAAACAATAAATAAATGCAGTGTCCAATCAACACATGAATAAATTAACTGTGGGATTCAAGAGTCATATGTCTTTGAGTGGTCCTTGTTTTTTTTTCCTCCTGGCCGGTCAGTTTGCAGCCGAGGACCGGGCAGAAACATCTGATCCACAGCATGACAAGAAAAGTTTACTTGTGATTGCAGTGATGTTGTACCTCTCGATGCCAAGTGCCCAAGCGGTTCTTGGACTACATTCGTAATTTTATTAACATCACTTTTTCCAGTCTCCAATGACTCTTAACATACCACACGTACAGTATAATGCTGCGTTCTGTATTTCTCACATCTCTAGCTACAAGATTATTGATGACTTCAATGTCACTTTTCCTCTTCAAGCCAGATGCCTCAATTCTATCTACAAGTGAATGTAACATCAAGCTTGTCTCCTGCCCTAAGGCCTCTTCAAATTCAGCTCACACTGCGTTACTCACTCTTGATTGAAGTTACCTCATCACAACAAACCTTGGAAGCTTTCATTCTAAATATTGACATCAGCTTTTCTAATTTTGGATCAAGTTTGTCCCTCAAGTTAGATGTCTGCCTAAACAGTCATCTCTGAATATAGTGATTGCCTTCATGCTGAGAAGAATCCCTTATTTGCTCCACAAAATTCTTCAAAATCTCTCCGATCGATCATTACTCAACAAGCTGTAAATAGCCTTCCAGCTTTAGGTGTTCTTTCTCATCCCCCTCAACCACAACTGCTTTTGTGCCCGTTTAGATTATTATGTTATTCTGATTATCAACGCTAATAGATTTGATTCATTTAAACACATTATGTGCTGCTGTTTGAAATATCGGTTGCAATTGTGGTTTTCATGAGGGGTTATGTATGATCCATCATTTGTCTTAAACATGTATCACATAAAATTCTTTCCTCCCCTTCCTTCCTTTAATGCATCTATAATCACAGGCCTTCAGCCTCTTCCTCACACTGCAGCTCTTAGCCCGGTGGTGTAACAAAGCAAGGCTGCTGGCTCTTTGCTTGACGTTGTTCAATGCATCAGGTCTCCAAGGGAGTGGGGCATACCTCGAGCAAAGGCGTAAGCGTGACTTGAGGAGACTGACTTTCATCCGGACATGTCTCTGTGGTCTCACTCTGTTGTCCGTCAATTGGCTGGCTTTGGCACCCGATTGGCTTCTTAAGATTTTTGGGGTGCTTGTAAGGTGTGGTAGAAGAGATGGAGCTGTCTTGCATAGCTGGACTGCCCCTCCTGCTAGGTGGGAGGATGACAGTGACTGGCTGGTTTTCATTGTTGTCTGCCACTGTTGTGCCCTTATGTGGAGGGCAAGCCTTTCGTGGGGACAGGATGGGGGCAACGTGAACCCATGTCAGGCTCGGCTCAGAGCTCTGACCTGCTTGGTATTTTGATTGCTTGCCTAGTTCCTCGCTGCCACTGTCCTTTCCCTTTGTGTCCTCATTTAGCTGGCTGTTACCAGCAACATCTGGTGAATTTTGGTTTGCATCAGGTTCCAATGATGGAGGAAGAGGGCTGTCCCTTTCATCACAATCTTGCTTCCCCTTCTTCTCTTTCACACTGATACGAGGGCACTTGAGAAGCACAGGGGAAGGCGTGGGGGAGTCCATACTTGTCCAGCTGAGTCTGCGCTTCTAGAAAATGAGCAGGAGAGTAGTTTGCAAGTGAATATAGAATTCAATTTGTGGTGGTGTTGGTGTGAGGGGTGTTTGTGTGTGCACAATTAGGCTCTTGCACACACAGGAATGCCATTTATTTTTCTCACCTTGACAGGAATGTGTAACTGATCCCTGTGCTTGTGCGGCGGGGTGGAGCTGGAAGTGTCTTGGATTGAGTGGACAGGGGATGCGGCCACGCTGGAGGCGGCAGAGACAGGCTGAGTGTGGATCTGAGGAAACCAAAGCTTCAGCATCATCTCCACCTGGAGCAGAGTGTTCAGGTACTTCTCCCTACAAAACATAAGACACGTTCAAAAAGACGATATAAATGTAAAGTGAGGAACAGATGGCAATGCAACAACACATCTGGACGACTATGGTCCTGCATATAGATCTAAATACATTTTCTTCTGAAGTTTGGTGTTTTCTGCACTGCCGGTGAATGCTGTAACTCTACCTACCCCAAGGACTGTTCAATAAAACAAGGTTCAGGCGATGAGACTTGAAATAGAAAGAGTACCTTACTGGTCCTTTCTTGTTATAACTACAATTTAATAATCATTTACATGGTAAAATTCAAATAAGATGTAGTGTCTAGTAATGCATAGGCAAGATAAGAACGAGTAAGAGATAGAGACACTGAGGGTGGATGGTGGGACAATGTGAACAACATCTTACCCGCTGTTGGGTCTCTGTAAAACACCCACGATCCTCTGGATCCGATCCATGGCGACGCTCTGCTGGAAACTACTCAAACCTGACGATCAAAAACGAAATCCCCCAGTCAACATTTGCAACATTTGTTACTGACTTCATAGTCACGAAAAATGCACATCCATGTAGACATGCGCACACACCACTTTCACTTGTGATATCAGTAAATGCTTGTGAGCTGATGAGTCAGCCACAAGACTGTCGCTTCACACACTCTGCACTTTATCAATATACTGCATCAATAGTACAGACTGCTGCACTAAGGAACACTGTATTGGAATGGAAGAGGCCACTCAGATCATATAAACCTGTGTTCAGCAACTACAACTTTAGCTGCCAGCCTGCATACATGGCAGACTGAAAGCAGTGGTGTAAGGATGCTTACCTCGATCGAAGCGGCCCCTCTTCAGTCCATTCAGCAGCTCCAGAAGGGGCCTGACAAAACCCTGTAGCTCAGCACACTGACAGAGGAAGAGAAGATAGATTACTACTGAGTTTGGGTTTGGCCTTGCTGTCTGAATCAGTCTGCTGGGCTTTCCTCTGCACACATTGCTCTGTCATCCCTCTTCTCATCAGTCCCTTACCTTTTGAGCAAACAGCAGGTCTCCCTGTGATTTAGGAATCTGGCTTGTGGGATCTGTCTCGCCCAAACTGATGTGAGCTGCCTTGGTGCTGTTCTCCTCCTCTTCCTCTTTATCTGTGAAGCCGTCGCACGTCCACTGGGACCCGGGACTCTCCGACCCTCTGTCACCATTAGTCATAGCCCCGTCCACGCCACTGATGATGACAGGGGATGAGCTGTCTGTCAGGAAGACGTCTGTGTCGTCCTCTGCCTGCTCTGAGTCGCTCAATAAGAGGCTGTCACTGAAACTCAGGGAATCGAAGGAGGGCTGAGAGGAAGTGCTGCCCTGGGACTGCATTGCTGTTGGGGCAGAAGCAGAGGGTTTGAGTTATTATAACAGTCAATTCAGCTAAGAAAGAAACAAAAAAAAGTCTTGGCGTAGCACTTAAAACCAGTAAGTTGTTACTATAGTGAGAGGTGAGGCAAATTGAGACAGAATCATAGCAAAGAGCTGCATTCCATATGACATAATACTCAGTTTTTCACTATCTCGCTACCAAAAATATATAACCCCAATTACTCAAAATGGTGGGTAGACCAATGCCCTAGTTTAACATGATGCAGAGTGGGACTGGGGGTAGGCAGTAGGCACACAATGGTAGTGCATGTCTGGCTCCCATTGAGGAGATTGGAGACTGGAGAGGAGAGTAAATGTGAGGGGGATGGGAGCTTGTAGAGTAGTGAAATCAGAATAGGCAGTCTCTCTTTCTCTCCCAATGCCTCCGGTGCTCTCTCTAGCCCCTCCTCTCTGTCTATAGCCCCTCCTCTCTGTCTCGGGCTTGCTCTCCATCCCCCCCTTGGGTTCTCACACACACAGTCACACACACAAACCTCTTCCTCGGCTGTATTTCTGTATGCCTCTCATCTCTCTCTGCTGCTCACCCTTCAGCTCATCCTGTTCGTTATGCACACAAGGCTGGTGCTCCTCTTTCTTTCATTTTCCACAGACCAGCCCTTTTCCTCCTCCTCCTTCTCTCTTATTCACATTTTACATTCTGTATCTTTGGCCATGTGCACCTTTCTCTAAACTGTCTATAAATAAACAAGTACACACACCAATACAGATTTTATCATTATGAGAAAAAAAAGTCTGAATTTGCTCTAAGACAAAAGAGAGTGATACAGTTGTTTGCAGTGTGGCCACAATGACGAAAGGGAGCAAGAACTCATAGAAGCAACACAATGTCTCAATAACAGGAATATGGAAACATTTTCAACAAGCATTATCAGCTCTACAACAACAAAATGCCATTCAGATTGTATTTGAGTCTGATTGTTGGCTTCTCTTCAGGCAAGCTGATTCCTTTTAAAACCAAATGTCACGTTGTTTACATGCATGTGCACGAGTAAACTGAAACAAATAGTGGAACACTATGATTACATTTCTAATGTTTCCACGCCCTCTGCGCTTTAGTTCACCCACAACAGCAATTTCTAACAAGGCTATATCATTTTAAAAAATCGGAAATAAACCCGGATGACATCACAACAAATACCAATTACAAAAGAAACATGTTTTATCAATGCAATGTTCTGGCAGTATAAAAGCCTTGGTAATCATTACTACACGGTAATGTTCTATTATCAAAAATAGATGGAACAAAGCCACGTGAAAAAAAAAAAAGCTTTTGGGTAGCTATATATTAACAAATAGTACCGGGAGCACAAACAGGATACAGCCGGACAGGAAATTCCTTTAGGCTAGCCTACCAACTTCGGAATACCTTAGCCATAAAACAAAAGAAACGTTAAGTTAGAGGAAATATTCACCTTCTGTAATGTGAGATAAAACAGCAGCTTCCAGAAACAGTCGTTAACGGCTCTATCTCCTACTTTGATACGACAGATCCGTCAATACACACTCCGTTGCTTGAGCAGCATCGGGGCGTCCAGCATCATCTCTCTCTCTCTCTATCTCTCTCTCTCTCTCTCTCTCTCTCTCTCTCTCTCTGTGTTTCTCACACCCACCGACTAGCCGGCAGTTCATCGGTTTGTGTCTTTGCTAGCTCTTTCTCTCGGCAGTTTACGAGCGTCAACATGTGCGCAGATCCACGTGCCCACGTTTAGCACGCATTCTATTGGCTGCCGGCCCGGCTGTGTCGCAGGTTATTGGCTGACCCTTCCAGCCAGTGATTGCTTTACTAGCTGCTGATTGGACGGCGAACCGGGCACTCACGGTCCTGCCTACTCGTGTGTCGCCCGTGTGCGTGGTGTCGGGGCAGGCCTGGGCTGCTCGGCTCTACTACAGCGAGCGGGTGTAAACACACGCACGCAAAGAGTGCATCTGATGTGCTCCTCACACTCACTACCAAAACATTAAAGCACTCGTGCACTGAACGCACCATACAATAGCCTAAATAAGAAACCATATGCAACCCAGCTCACCGATCATACTGATTATGTTTAATTGAATAAATGCATGCAGAACTAACGAACACCAGCAAAGCATAGATGACTTTTCCTCCTCGCTGTGGAAGACGACGGACATTTAATTAGAGGAGAAGAAGTCTATAACTCAGATGGAGAAATACAGTGGTGTTGGGATGTAAAATCCACTCAGGCACAATATACCACTCATCATCTCTATCGTTCATACTAATTGATACAATATAGAGAATGACCTATGTCAAAAGAAAATATAATTTAAAGGCTGCCACTATTTTTGATACCTATGTCCAGCCACGCTGGCCACAGCTCAACATGGACAATGTAATTGTCACCTTATGAGATTATAGTGAAATATAGCACTCTACCTTACATGAACAGAGTCTGTCTCCAAGCAACGTCTATATACCCCTATTTGATTCAATGATGTGCCTATGAGCTGTTTATTTGTGCCTGTAAGATGTGTGCAATGTGTGTTTATGATCTTTTTTGTGATTTTAGCAACCTGCTTTGGTCTGTACAGCACTTGGTACTACGAACAACTAATAATGCTAATACACACCTCAATGGTTCCGTCATCCTTTCTTCCGTGACAATTTTAGTAACAGACCAGAAATATCAGATGTTTATTGGTTAGGGTATTCAGCATTGCCAGGAATAGGTCGACCTACTATTCCAATACAATTCTTTAACCCTATCTGAGATATCATGGCTATATATAATGTAATGTCACTGTTATATTGTTTTAGTTTTGTATATTTCTTGGAGTTTTACTTCAAGAGATGTACATTTTTCGGTATTTTTTCATTTGTCTTGTATGTTAACCAAAAAACAGGCTCTGCGACTCAAATATTTAGTGTCGTTACATTCCAAAACATAGCATTCTCTTACAAAAAGTGTTGTCAGTGTTCAGGTTACGCAACTGGAAAACATGGCTAAAGACAGGAGGTAAAAGGTGAACAAATTTAATAAAAAATTGTGATAATTTATCTTATTAGAAATTTAATATTTGATGCTATTTTGTGTCATCGTGGTTGTGTTGTTATATTAAGATCACTAATACATCAACATGTAATTGATAAGTAAGGGATTTGACCATAATGCAGTAAATCAGTTTCCAGGTCCATGAGATAAGGCCATGTATAGCAGCTTCTCCCACTACTTAAGGCTACTACAGAGTGGAGCGAACTCTGTAACCCTCACGAGAAACAGGCAGTGCAGTAAACCGCCATACACATACACACGCACGCACACACGCACGCACACACGCGCACAAACACACACACACACGCACACAAACACACACACACACACACACACACACACACACACACACACACACACACACACACACACACACACACACATACACACACACACACAGATTTTCTTTCCCATACTCATCATATGTTTTGGTATTTTCTCTTCTTATAAGACCTGCAGGTCAGGAGCTGGCTTTTACTTGTATTTTTAGAGGTGAAATGCCAGATTAAAACATGAGGAGTGGTGGATGCCTCTAAGCACTTGCATGTCGACCCCTTCATCGCTACAGTTATTGATGAAGGGTCTGCCCTTCCCCCACTAGCCTATACATATGTACATAAACCCACTGAACCCTTTCATCAATAACAAGCCATGTCCTTGTCTGATTGACAATAGCCTACCTGTCTTTGAGCCTTGTAACTACTGTATGTACCGTCACTTAGTCACCTTAACACCAGGTGAGCAAACCAACCCCTCTTACTGTAATTTCAAAACACAATAATGGCTGAATTGCAGGTCAGTTGCTGGCTTTTACTGGTATTTTTAGAGGTGAAATGCCAGATTAAAGCACAAGGAGTGGTGGATGCCTCTAAGCACTTGCACGTTGACCCCTTCATCCCTAGAGTTATAGACGCCCTTCCCCCACTAGCCTATACGTATATGTATATGCTAGCATGAACCCACTGAACCCACTGAACCCTCTCCTCAATAACAAGCCATGTCTTTGTCTGATTGACACTACCTGTCTTTGAGCCTTGTAACTATGTACCGTCACTTAGTCACCTTAACACCAGGTGAGCAAACCAACCCCTCCTAATTTCAAAACACAATAATGGTTGACCTTTGGTAATAGTGACCCAAAGAAGGGGTTTCTGTTTGTGTGTAACAGGGACCAGGTCAATAGAAAAAGCTCTCTAACACCCACAGCATTCCTCTGCAGCACATGAACCCAATGAACCTACTCTGAGTTCATGGGTGTTGAAGGCCACCCCCATCATTACCATCTTTTCATTTCATTTTTGTCCCATCCCCCACCTGGTTTCTATGTTGTGTGTCTCCAACCTCTTCTCATTATCATGCCCTTGTATTTACATGCTTGAGAATTCAATAGGAGTGAACATGTCAAGCCTATGGATGGAGCTTTTGTCAATGAAGTGGGTCAAAGTGCAGTGCATAAAACTGGTCCTTAATATAAAAAATACAGCCTTCTTCTGTTGGGTTACTCAAAGTGGGAATGGAGTGATATACATCTATAATACAAACAGACATGTTGCCTCTGAAGTTACAATACAGTTGTTAATGATTTGTAGATTCACTGCTGAGGCTTGTGTCCTCAGGTGACCTGCAGCACAGTAAATGCTTCTGCAGTTTATGCCAGAACAAGACTGAAAAAAGTTTATTATATTTAATCATATTTGATAACATATTGTTTGATATTCCTGTAATGACTTTACCCAGGAGACGTTTGTCTTGAAGTCTTGCTCATTGTGAAAGTATGCAAGCGTTTGGATAGTGAAAGCATGCAGGAGTTCCTGTAAGGCCAAACGCACAAGCAGGTGTGGTCAGAGCAAGATGCCACAACAGAAATCTGATCTGCCTGGAGAAAGAGAGAGGCCTAAAGAGAGACTACATTGTAAACAGTCTCCCCCATTCTCTTTGCAGAGGCAGAGCAACATATCATGTTTCACCTGGAATCAAGTACAGCAGGGAAAAAAGTACACACTACTGCTGTGTCCTCATTGCACTGCACCTGTCTGTCTGTCTGTCTGTCTGTCTGTCTGTCTGTCTGTCTATCTTCTTCATCCTCCTCTCAAATACAATACTTTTAATAATAACTGGCATACTGCAGTTAGGCCAAACAACTTTGACAAAGAAACACGATGAAATAGGCTCTATATATATATATATATATATATATATATATATATATATATATATATATATATATATATATATATATATATATATATATATATATTCCCTTTCTACTATACTGTGTATGGTAGCATGCCTCAGTATCTGGACAGTAGGCCTACAGTTCATATTTAATGCCATGACATGCAGGAACAGTACGCTACTATTAAAGGATTATTTATGTTATCATATCTAATAGGACCATAGATCACTACAAGCATTAACGTTGTTACAAAACCAGTCTTTCTTCTGCCGAGGCTGCAGCGTTTTCCGCCCGCTCACATTTGCGGAGCTGCTCATCAGTATAAACAGAGGGATCCTCACATGGCGACAGATGATCTGTTGCTAGATTTGTGAATGAAATCCGAAGAGACTGTTCTCTAACCACGCCCCTCAATGAACACTGAGCGACCAATGGGAGGCCACAAAGGTGATTGCTGTTGCATAATTTGGCTGTAGTGCTTCACATTGAGCGGGTGACACAGTGTGAAGAGATGGAGCCGAGAGACAGAGAGAGGAGTTGGAGAACAAATACAGCTGTGGCTTTATAGTTCCAGAAATTTATGCTCATATGAGACATAGTCACCGATGCCGGGCATGACTGTATGCTTAATATACAGACAGACCTGTTATTAGTTTTGACAAAGTTAAACAGTCTGGTTATCTCGTGATGTGATACAAAAAAAAACAAAAAAAGCCCATATTTCTTACAGGAAATAATCCAAAGGCTATTAGTTACTACTTAATAGTTACTCAAAGTGGGAATGGAGTGATATACATCTATAATACAAACAGATATGTTGCCTCTGAAGTTACAATACAGTTGTTGATGATTTGACTGCTGAGGCTTGTGTCCTCAGGTGACCTGCAGCACAGTAAATGCTTCTGCAGTTTATACCAGGACGAGACTGAAATAACTTTATTATATTCAGTCATATCTAATAACATATTATTTGTATCATGTCTACCCCGGGACACACAAGATGTTTTATACTTAAATAATAATAAAATTAATTTCTGGAAAAAGTCTACTATAAGAGCTCGACAAAACTAATAGCCTAGTAGGCTAATCAATACTTAATACTTAATTTAGTAGACTACTAATCAGAAAGTCATATAGTCTATCTATCTATCTATCTATCTATCTATCTATCTATCTATCTATCTATCTATCTATCTATCTATCTATCTAATTTAAAGTCTAATAAAGATAATGGCTCTTCTAGATTTGCCATACACAATGCAGTAAGTAATGCAACGTTGTGCAGTTTTCATTTTAATGTTTTAAGTTTATCCTTGACTCCTGAATGTGATGCAATCTAGATCAGAAAAATCCCAGCTGAATTGCCTTTGATAATTTAAAGGTAAATCCACCCTAAAATCACAATTTGAATTAGAATAAGATTTCTTTTTTTTTTGCCAAGTATATTTTCACATAAGGGATTTGACTTGGTATGTTGGTGCATAACAACAAACACAGTAAGAGAAAAGAAAACAAATAAGTCCAAAAGCCAAGAAGCATAAATATAAAATAAAACATTTTACAATACAAAATGTGAAAATATATGTTGTATGTGCAGCGTTTGAAACAAAGAGGATGGAATATGATAAATATTGCAAATATTTGGATTGACATTCCATTGATTAAGTAAAAAAAACACCTAAAATGTATAGTTTATAGTAACTAACTATCTAATCAGTGCATCTTTTGGATGTTATGTCCAAATGATTTTTCTAATGTAGCTGTGTCTCACCATTTCCTATCAAAATTACTACCGTTGTTCTGTTATTCACTGTCTATGGAGCAGTGCCAGGGTTGTAACAAAGCTTTTACAAGGTTAGGAAGGAATGGCAATGTACATTTTTCGGGTGGATTTTCGGGTGGACTTTTCAAATAAGGAATCAGCCTAAAATATGTCACGTGGAGATGGCTCCCCCTTGTGTTCAAACCTGAACAAGTTGTCCAATAAAGTTCCTGTACAATATGTTCAGTTTATATAACCTTTTAAATAGACACATACTGTAAATCCGAAACATAACATTTAAAAAATAAACAAATAAAAAAAGTCTCTGTTTGTTCTACAAAAAACTTAAAACATGTTCCTACACAGAATGATGTAAGCTCATGCAATCCTAACAGAGACAATTAAAAACATTACTACTAAAAAGATTATACACTGCATTTGGCAATACAGAGAACTGAAGAGGAAATAACAACAGACCTTTTTCACAGTAGACATTTTGACTTGTCATAGTGAGAAAAGCACAGGTGTTACTGATCACATTAATAATGGCTTCATTCTGTTCAAGTGTCCCAGTAAATCCTGACAGTGTGACACTGAACCAACATGCACAATACCTGAACCCTAAAACTACAGCAGCTAAATGGAATTCAGCCATCATTCATTTTATTATTTACACGTGCTTTTATAGCTGTGACAAAATGTCTTCTGTGAAAAAGGCCACGTGTGTTTGATTCTGGCTGGTTTAATTTGTTTTTCTTTCATTACATTACAAATTATTCTTATACTCTTATACTTACAACTTACGCTATGAACCACATACAGTTTTTATACTTTAGTAGCCTGTTTTGCACATGAAATAAACATTCATATGATATCATATACTGTATAATGACAAACATATAAAAACACACAATATAAGTAATTTACAAAGTAGTTTGAAAATAAAGATACCATACCTATACAGTATATTACACAATTATAAAGTAATTTGTTTAAAATGGCCTTTTTGAGTTTCCAAACATGGCGGTGGGAAACCACAAGGGGTCATAAGATGATTACTCGGGTAAAAAGAAAAGGCTCATTTTACTGTACTGTACTTCACTGTGTAGTTTCAGCTATTCAGACCTCTAACATGTATATAAACTAAGGCTGTCAATCGATTAAAAAATGTAAACTAATTAATTACATACTCTGTGATTAATTAATTGAAATTAATCGCATACATAATTAACGGTGTCTGAACCGATACTTTTTAAGAAAGGGTACTAAACTACAGTTGGTGACATTAAAGAATGGCTTGTTTATTGCTAAGGCCATATGGTCAAAATTAAATGATTTAATAATAATGTATAACCATAACAATAACTTATTTCACTAGTAAATTGCTGTTGAACGACAAAAACAACCACCAGATGGGAAAAGGACATTTACAATAACTTCAAATGCACCATGAGGCTGTAGTTTACCAGTTTCATTGGACGCACCGTCTGTGTTGTTTTTACCGATGGCAGCTGCAGATTGTTACATACCGGTGTT
Organism: Sander vitreus; assembly: GCF_031162955.1. Lineage (NCBI taxonomy): Eukaryota > Metazoa > Chordata > Actinopteri > Perciformes > Percidae > Sander > Sander vitreus. The sequence continues at coordinate 13,897,065 of NC_135860.1, forward strand.
GAATCCTCTACAGTAAAACACAGTCAAACTTTACACCGTTTAGCGTTAGCTGTCAGCATTTTAACCGTGTTTAATCCAGCTACTAGCTAGCGGTAGGCTAACGTTAGCTGCTGTCGAGTATAGTGTTAACTAGCGTCATGTGCAGCGGTGTTTGTGTTTCAGAGCATCAGAGAGAAGCGCAGACAGATCAGTGGCAGCAGATTTCGGTAGCCAGGGTTGGCAGGAAGAAGATTTTTACAAGTAAATGTTCCAATCAATGATCCAGGCAGCGCATTCTCGTCTCCCTCCTTCATTTTACAGTCCAATGGTGGCTAGAACGGCTCTGGGTCAAACGTCAATATGGAATAGATTAATCTGCGTTATTTTTTTTAACGCATTATTTTTTCTCAGATTAATTAATCGAAATGAATGCGTTATTTTGACAGCCCTAATATAAACCACAAAAATCTATATAATAAAATGATTGTACCAAAGCACTCAATAAAAAACAAAAAATTAAAATACAATACAGAATACAATTAATATAAGAAATATAAGACGTAGTATAAAAAAGATGTCCCTCACAAAGTGTAGACCATAAATGAGCAAATATACAATTCACATTTATATGAAAGATATTGACATGTTGGTATAGGCTGAAGTACAATGGTGTTCAAAACAATCTGAAAAAGGAAGATCGCTCTTTCATTGATTGCTCACATATTGTTTATTGCTTCGTTTTAAGCAGTATATAGTCAGGAACTACTGTGTGATACACCCTCATCCTCTCTTTGCTGTTTCTCTCAGCTCCTTTCATTGCTTTTATTTAATTTCACTTTGAGAGATATGCACAATAATTACAATCTACCTTTACTGCACTCTACTTGTGCAAATGGCAAATACATCTCTTGAATCTTCTTATATCTGGTATTTGCTAATAAAGTTATGAGGACAAATGAGGTCAGAGTTAATTTATTGTCAAACTGAAAGAACTTTCTCGCAAGAATTTAGAAACATTTTAAAGTTTTTTAAGTTTAGCAAGTGAGACACCTCGTCTCAAATTCACACATTTCTCCCCTGTGATCTGTGCTTTTTTGCGTCATATGGCCCCTATTGCCATCCATTGTCTCCACGCAGTAACCTCCTTGTCCTCTTACCCTAACACTGAATTAGTTCTCACTCACAGGTCCCTCTTTGCTTCCCGGATTTATCTCCATCTCTGCCTACTCTTTCTCTCTCTTCTCTTCATCTCTCTCTTCCTGAGACCTGCTGTGGTGCCCTGTATGCCAGAGTGGAGCCGGCATGTAACACCCCCACTCTGGCTGTTAACAGAGCTGTGGCAGGTGGGATCGCTGGACCCAGTCGGTCTCCCCCCATCCCTCTCTCTTTCTTTCTCTCTCACTTTCTCCTCATCTCCTCGTTCGCTTTTATTCATTTCTGTGTATGGGCAAGGAGGGCTAACATGGACTCTTTGGGTCTTTTTATCCTTCTAATGCTTCTGTGTTTCCAGTGGACAACTGCCCCTGCTGCTGGTAAGGTCTTAATCTACAAAATAATCAGCATCATGTAAGATTGTTTTGCTTTGATATTGCTGTTGTCGATTGTTTGGGTGTTCAGTGTGAGCTGTAGTAAAAATACAAAAATTACACTTGGATTTTAGTAGTATTTGTGCACTTGTTGTTTAGAGTTGTACTGTAATGATATTAGAAGCAGCACTGGTTGTGGAAGAAGAAAAAGTGATGAAAACACAACATAAATAGTTGAGAAAGTAAACATATATAATATTTAATCCCACAGATGTGATGCTTTTAATGTGGTCAGTTTTTGTTAAAAATCAAATTTAGAACCACTGTGAACTTAAAGAACTGGCTAAGAATAAGAATTTTGAATTTTTTTCTTCTTTTTCAGAGGAAGTTACCTGGACCTACACTGGTGAGTTCAAGTTTATTTGTAGAGGAAAATCTCATGCAAAGGCGATTCAAAGAGTAAAAGATGATGATAAAAAAAGACAAACAACAACAACATACAACATATGATTTAGATACATTTTATGTCAGACATACTGTATAATTTGGGGCTAGGCTATTAAAAGCTTTATAGACCACAAGCAAAATCCAGAAGTCAATTCTGTAATAACGGATTAGCATTTGATATGATTGATTCTTTTTGTTGAAGTTTACTGAAAATAATTGCAACTATCTCGATGAAACTTCTCATATGCAGTCTTTTCGCATGTTAAACATGTATCTCTAAAATATTAAAACTATCATAAAAGCTCCTGTAAGTGTAAGGATTTGTGCTTTCCCCCCTCATATCTCCTAGCCCCTCACCCTCCGTTTTTCTCTACTTCTCTTTCTGTCAGTATTAGTTACAGTTCAACAAGCTGGCATGAGCACAGCAGTCACACAGAGATGATGAAGGGGTGGAGGGCGATAGAGAGGAAGAAATCAAGAAAAAGGCAGAGAGAGGGTGCCCGTCAGAGAGAGGGAGATGGGACGGGATGAAGCAAAAGCATACCAAATCGTGCCCTGTATTGTAGCAGCGCACAATAACCTATGTGTGTATTGTGTTGTGGACGCACACTGGCTGCCTATGCCGTGAACAATGACATTGTGGGAATGAATGGGGCACACAGACCCCCACTCTCTGCATGTATTCAGGAGAGCTACACCGATCTACAGTACATGCAGAATACACAGCAAACTGTAGAAGCTGTGACTGGAGCAAACTGGTATCTATACATGCCAGGCCATTTGGGCATTATTATAGTAGATAGGGAAGCAAGTGTATTGTGCAGAAACATGTGGTGTAATCTTGGACTGGTTGTCAATATGTTTATTGACATGTGTCTTGCATTCAGATGGGTTTAACCTGTCTTTTTGTCAAGACTTTGAAAATAAAAGTCACTGGGATTAATCCAAAGTCTATAATATGGACTGAGGGTGTGTGTGTGGCATGTTGTGGGACACAGCATTGCATGATGTGGCCCTCGCTGAGCGTTAGCTGAAGTGGAAAGTCAGTTTTGTTATGCACAACATTTTGTCACACGAAAGAGCAGGATTACGTGGTTTCTTTCCACAGACGGAGTTGGTTATGTAAAGTAATTGAGGGAAAGTCAGTCCTACATTCCATCATTTCCTGATCATGCTTTGAGTGAGTGAATCTGCATGTGTGTGTGTGTGTGTGTGTGTGTGTGTGTGTGTGTGTGTGTGTGTGTGTCTTTGTCCCTGTCTGCATTCAGGACCGGGATGGCATGCTAGGAGAGGTAGAACATGCACAGAGGCACAGAATTGTCGGCCTCTGGTTACCATGGAGACCTCCATGGTGACCAGTAGCGGGCCGCAGGACTCTCTTTTGAAGTTGGGTCATGGTGGTGGGCTTTGCTGTGGAGAGTAGTGAGGGGCAGGGGGCAGATAACAGATTGGGGGGTTGAATCACCAACCAAAACATGATCTGTCTCACAAGCATGGCACCGTTCTTGCATTGTGGGGTTTATTCGGTCTATAACTTTTCCTTCATCTTTTTTTCATAAACATACACGCTTGTTTTTAACAACTTTAACATTTGCAATTGCAAATATATGATTTGATAAGTTTCTTTGCACACTGCAGACACATTTTTTTGTGTTGTCTGTTTTCTAAAGCATTCCTCTGCTTGCAATTGAAATTCAGATTTTTTTACTCGCACGTCACTCTCTTTTTCTTTCACTCTTTTCTCTAACTTTCTTTTATTATGCAATGGGAGACTAGTTTCTTTTTTACTCAGTGAACCAGAGCCTGATTCACTCTCATCTCCCTCAATTACTTTCTCAATATTTTTCTGTTCATTTTATAATACTATCAACAGCAAAGAGAGCATTGTTCATCATTTATAACTCGAATGGCTCAAACATAAAAAAAAAAGCCTTGTGCAGTCACAGATATGTTGTATGTACTTCCACTGCCTATTATGATCATTGTGATAACCTATTTATTTTTATTATACTCTTCATTAAATTCACCACCACGAGCCTGTGAACCTAAAGAGAACAAGAATAATTGTCTTGTATAATAAGAGACTGATCAATAGAGGCTTTTCACTGGGAGCCAGTGGGCTGTGTGATTTGGTGAGATCACGGTTTTCTGTCTTTTCTCTTGTCAAAGGCTTGGTGGGTCAGTCCGAGTGGTCGCAGTATTTCCCCGACTGTGGTGGTACTTCTCAGTCCCCTGTTGATGTGGTAACCACCCAGACTAAATATGACCCTAGTTTGATCCCTCTGACCCCACTGGGCTACAGCCAGCACGGCAACAAGCCCTTCACTCTGTACAACAACGGACACACAGGTAACCATGGCAGCTAGCCGTCTCCCAGGTAGTTGATCTGTTTATAGTGCACCAACCTCAATCAAAACCTGGCAGCAAAACTTTCACTCTCCATTTACAAATTCAGGAGATTAGTTTAAATTTTGAGATTTTTATATAGATTTTTCACAAATTGTTCTCATTCTTCTCATATGCTCACAGAGTTATTTCTTGTCCAGTTATCGTTTACCATTTGTCTGTTGAACTCAGAGAGAGAAAGTCAGCTCTTGTTTTGCTCTTCTCTCAGCGGTCATTGACCTGCCAGACTGGATGGGACTGGGGGGGCTGCCCTGGCTCTTTACAGCTGTGCAGATGCACCTCCACTGGGGCAGCGGCGGCCCGAGTCACGGGGGCAGTGAACACACCATCAACGGACTGAGTGCCGATGCAGAGGTACGTTCAAACACAGCTCACTGTAAATATTAAAACCCAGTTATGATAGCGTAAAGGGGCGGTCAAGTAGTGTAATAATTGTAATATAATAATAATTTATACAAAAATATAAACTGAGAGTGTACCACTTGTGATTATGACAATTCTGATTTTATTTAAATGGTGAAAAAAAACACAAATAGATGTACCACAATGTCCAAGGCAAAATAAAAAAAATACTTTAAAAAGCTTTGACTCTGAATCAAAAGTCCAAAATGAAGGAGGATGAAAAAGGGTTAAAAAATTAAGATGAACCAGGTTGCCAACTGGTATTTAAATTTCTAACTTGTGGCAATAAGTGTGATTTAATTGAGCCTTTATAATTATACAAAGATTTGACAGCAGATACAAAATGGATCACACTGCCGATTTTACCAGTGTATGAATATATTTCTACTGGACACACAAGCTTCCATTGGATTGACATGAAAGTCTGAATTCAAGCAAAGTACACCGGTCAGCAAGTAAAGCCTTAACATTTTGTTCACATTATTGTGAACGCAATATGTGATCGAATAAATACATACTCACCAAATTTGTATTAATCCGCAGTTGAAAATGGTCTCCAACAAATACATAGTTTACTCCAGTTGGAGTAATGGTTTGCTAAAAGCTACAGTACCCAGCTGTAAATATTTGTGACCCGCAACAATTAGTTGATTAATTGATTAGTCGATCGACAGAAAATGAAGCCGTTAATTGTTTTGTCATTTTTCCAGCAAAATTGACAAACATTCCCTGGTTCTAGCTTCTAAACGTGATGATTTGCTGTTTTTCTTGGTTATATGAGACAGTAAACTAAATGTCTTAAGGTTTTAAACTAATAAAACAAGCTAATTGAATACATTACTGTGGCCTTTGAGAAACTGTGCATGCCATTTATTTTCAAGATTGAAAAGAATGTGTTCAGTAGGGACAAATGGTCACTCCACAGACAGGGTAGGATTGTTGCAATGAATTGAAAGATGGGGTTATGGTGGAACTAAAGGAAGTTTGAGTCCCTTTCTTTCTTGCTACATGTACTCTCTTCTCTCCTGTGACTCTCCCTGTGTCACACACACACACACACACACACACACACACACACACACACACACACACACACACACACACACACACACACACACACACACACACACAGGGGACTCATCATTGACATAATGCATTCCCTAGCCCCTTACCCTAACCTTAAGCATCACAACTAAATGCCTAACCTTAACCCTTACCCTCACCCTAACCATAACATAATTCTAACCATAATCCTAAAACCAAGTCTTAACCCTCAAACAGCCCTTTAAAGTTGTGGGGTCCAGCATTTTGGCCCCACAAAGCTGTCCGGACCCCACAAGTATGCTGTATTCCCAGTTATTGGACCCCACGAATACAGTTAAACAAGAACACACACACACACACACACACACACACACACACACACGCACACAAATCTGTTATAGCTGCGTCAGCTTGGTTGGAGATGGGTGCAGAAACAGATGAGCAACAGACGATCACGTTTTGGGACAGATTGCAGTTGATGAAAAAAAACAGGAAGACATAAAACTTGTAGCAATTGAATAACCTTTGCAGGGAGGGGCGAAGATGCAGAAAGAGTGGAGAGAAAATGGAGTAAGGAGGGAAGGCAAGCTGCACCTCAGTTCCTCTCCATCTGTCACTGTCTGGGTTCGCCAACACAAGGTTTCTTCAGGGGTGAGCAGTTGGAAGAAGAGGAGGCGAGAGGGAATTTAAGCAGACTAAAAAGACAAAAATCATGCAGAGTCGATGAAATTATAAGAAAGAAAAAAAAAATCACAAACAAAATGAAGGAGAGGACAATAAAAAAAATGGAACCTGTCATGCATGAGTGGTCTTATTACATAATGAGACAATTATTCTCTTTCTCATTCCCATCAGTCTCCTCATCGCTCTTTATTTTTTTGTGCGGTCATACTCTCAGAAGGAAACTGAGTTGCACGCAGCCTTCCCTCGCTCAGTCTCTCCCTCTCTCTCTCTTCTTTGAACCCTCAGCTGTCACGAGGATAAACCAGGATATCTTTCTCTTTCTCACCAGTGTGAATGGACAAACTGATAGTGTTCTTCCTCTCTCCAGCTACATGTGGTGCACTACAACTCTGAGCTCTACCCCAACATGTCCACAGCAATGACGCAGAGTGACGGCTTGGCTGTTTTAGGAATTCTCATTGTGGTAATAAAAGCAACGCTAGTAAACAATAGCATTAGTTGTATTTTGAGCAATGTAATAAACATTTAAGCCTGAGTTTTGGTTTCCCAGACAGGTGAGGAGACCAACCTGGCATTTAACAACATCCTCAACTACCTGAGCCGCATCAGACATGCTGGTAGGTCTACTTGAAATTGATATAAAACACATTTTGTTGTTTGGCACACACTTCCTTTACATTTAATTTAAAATTGAGTGATTTATGAACGTTTGTTTTCTTCTAAATTAAACAATATTTTAAAAGGTTAGTGAATAGCTTAGATCTGTTTCTACTCAGTAATTTGCAGTTTCCATTTTTATTACATATTATTATTATTATTATTATTATTATTATTATTTTTACATATTTTGTTCTGAAGCAAAACATAAAAAGAAACACATTGCTTTGGGAATTTAAGATACTGATGGGACAATAATGGAGAGATGAACTCAGCACATCAGTTGTTTTTCTTCTGTGTCCTGCTACAACTAACTCTTTAAAAAACAAATGTTGATCATATTTGAGTAGTATATATAAGACCTCACATACTCTTTTTCTCCTCCTTCCACCCACTGGCAGATCAGAAGGTGTCCATCCCAGCCTTTGACATCCAGTCACTGCTCCCTAAGGATCTGGGTCGCTACTATCGCTACAATGGCTCCCTAACAACGCCGCCCTGCTACCAGAGTGTGATCTGGACATTGTTCAATGAGAGGGTTCAAATCTCAAAGGCACAGGTGAAGCAGAGACACCGAGACTCATCTAAAGCGTACAGAAGTAGACCCTACAAACCTCAACTCAGTGTACACCTTTGATGCAGACATTGATTGCATTGTTGATCCATGATGGATCTTCTATAAGACAAATTGATCCAACATGTATTGAAATGTTGTCTAATGCCTAGATAAAAGATGAACACTTTTTCTGTATTGGCCCAACACAGACTATCTACATAACAGAAGTTTAATCATTACTGTTAGATAAATCTAACACCTTCAGTCACTTTCTTCTGACTGTAGCTTTCGGCCAGGAGAAGATGTCGTCAGGTGGCGTCCAACTTTCATCAGACGGTTCAACCCTGAACCACAACGTCCTCCAGTTGGCGGGTCGGCAGTGGTGGCCAGTCACTTAAATTATTTCACCGTTTTAACCTACAACTGCTGATTATTGGCCTCATAAATTATATTCTTGAGCTTACATGCTACATTATCAAACCACCAAGCATTTAATTTCCCAATTTGTAAATGGAATAATCCTATCCTATATATAATCCTATAATAAGAAGTGCAAAAAAAGAAAAAAGATATTCTCTCATCAATTATGACCTAATTGCAGCAGAGATGGAAATACAGTACATTCATGTGCATTAGTGTAAATTACTTTAAACTGAGAATTTTCTTCTTCTTTCCTTTGCATTGATGGCATTGGTGGATTTGCTGTAATGTTTGTTGTTTAAGTGCAGCAATTGTCAGTGGGTTTTCTTTAGTGGAAGATTTCATCTTACAAAAATTTCCTCATTAATTCCTTTTTTTAGGCTCGTATGTAATAAGTTTAAAGTAGAAGTTACATTATAAACAAACTGTGCTTTTGGGGTACCTTTTAATATGAATATGTGAAATGGTTTGTTTGTCTGTTCATGTTAAAAATGAAATTATTGAACGGTGGTGAAGAATGTTTTTTAATCACTACCGCCATACATTGTGTGTCACTGCTCTACAGAATTAGCATTAGAGTAGAACATTCTGACTGTGTAGCTAACTCATTCTATTTCTGTAGTCAATGCACAGTGCTGAGCAGAACCATTTTCTTAAACGACCATGGCAAACGGTTCATTGTCCGTTCTACTCTCATCCACACGTCATCTATGCACAGTCCACATTTATATAGGAAGTAATATCCACCTAGTTACAACTACATTAGTGCAAACACTTGTTAACATGACTTGACATTTGCTCACTGAATTAGTTTACTCAGTGACTTTTACTGTATTTCTGTCTTTGAGATAACACTGCTAAATTGGTCACTTACTTTCTGGTTTAAATGTAGTGCCTCAGGACTGTAACTATTTTTCCCCATCCCTCTCCTCTTCATCTCTCCACTCCAGCTGCTAAAGATGGAGACGATACTTTACACCAGTAAAGTCGAAGATCCAGACAGAATGCTGCTGCAGGACAACTACCGCGCGACACAGCCGCTCAACCACAGGGTCGTCTTCACCTCCTTCACTGCAGGTTAGACAGACAGAGCATATAGGAAGAGAGAATTCATCATCATGTTGACTGCTGACATAAAGGATACGCACATGCTGTGTTAGGAATCAGACATTTACCAGAATTTTTTTTTTCAAATATTACCTGATTAGTGTAATATTTAAGTATATTCTTAGAGTTTATCCGTTCAGATTGCACAAATTTGAAGCTGCAAAATGTCACAGCCAATCTGCTGTGAATTTAGCCTAACCACATGTCTACTTTGGTGAATTGTAATGTCAGCATGCTGCTCGTAATACAAACCATAATAAGAAGCCAGTGGGAGGCCATGTGGACCAAAGCTAGCAATTAGCACAATCCACGGTTAGAATGACAAGTGGAATGTGGAGAAAAATGTGCAAATATTAAGGATTACCGGTGACTTTGTCTGAGTGAAAAGAGCCTTTGGATGGCAGGAATAGAGAGAGAGACAGAAATAAAGGGGGGAAGGGGTGGAACATCGAGGGAGAGCAGTGTTTGTTTGTTTGTTGCAAGCTGATTAGAGAAAAGGATTTGCAAAAACTAAACAGTGACTCCATTGTTATCACAAGAGTCTAACTGAGAAAAAAGGGAGAGAAAAAAGAGACAGAGACGTGAAAGAGGGAGATAGAGTGGTAGACAAGGACAAAGGAGAAAGAATTTGTGTAAAGTGCTCATTGTAGTGAGTGACTGAACTGGAAGGCCTGTGATATCAGCACTGTTGTCAAAGGCAGCAGAACTGACTAGACATAACAGCTGAACAGCAGATTCTGCTGAGCTAAACCAACATATAAAAGCGTATGCACTAACATTTACTGTGATTTGTTAACAATTTATTCAATCTTTTGTTTTTGTTTTATTGTAGAATCAGGAAAGGAGCTCTCTTCTGGTAAGACTACATGGGATTTTTCTGCATGTTTTTGCAAAAAAACAACAAAGTAACTATCGGGCCGATGCTAATGATGATCACTCAATACTCTAAATAATTAAAAAGCTCTGGGTTTTTTTCTCCTTCTGCAGGTGAAGTCACAGCTATAGTAATAGGAGTGATGTGTGGCTGTGTAGGTCTGGCTGTAATCATTCGCTTCATCGTAAAGACCATACGGTAAGAAGCTTAGCTTCGTTGCTCGGCCATTTCTCTGTTTCTTCCAATGGCTGCAGCAGTCTGCTGTTGTTCTGGTTTAACTGGGCGATCTGCAGAAAACTGTGGGAGCTGTCACTGTGAAAGTATCCTGTCTCTTCTCATTCTCCATCTCCTATCTCTTGACAGATTTTTTACACTCCTCCACCGTGAATCAGTCGCGGTAAACAGGTGGTTTACCTGCTCTCATTACTGACAAGGAAGCACAACTTACACTGACAGTGTGACTTCTTCTTCATCTTGTGCTTGACAGATATCCTTAAGCGCAGATCTTAGATCAATACCAAGATGAACAAAGGGTTATTGAAGAAAAGATGGAAATATATTATAGTAATCTATTGAAATACCATTTAATTTGACAAGAAATTAAAAGTCATGTGTGCATACTGCAGGGAGATTTATGTTAAAACCCTGATGTAAATCAGAGTCTGACATGACCTATGTTACTGGCTGATTTTGGCTCATCACAATTGGTATTGGTATATATTTCAGCCAATAAGTAAAATTTTGTATTTTGTAGTGTGTTCACCAGAGAGCAAGTTTATTTTTGTAAAAGATCCTATTCAATCCAGGTTTTGTTCACAGTTATTTAATAGCTAAATGTAAGCCATCCTCATCAAAACCAATACCCTTATTGATATAAATTGATAAAAAAGTTTGGGTCAGGAAAGCTCTTCAAGCATCAACGAGAGACAAGTGAGATACAATGACTTGATGAGTCCTGATTTAAAAAACAGCTTTCTTTGAAAAAACAGTCAAATAGCATTATTGGCATTGTGTTGGCTGGACTCTATAATAGAAATACCAGTAAATGTATAATCCTCTTTGTAAGGTTTTACCATTAAAGTTAAAAGCAACCCTAAGATCAGCGCTAAGGATAATCTGATTCTCTGACCTCTGCTGCAATAACATGGCTGTTTCCCAATATTTTCTCTCATAATCACCACAGATTAATGAAGGTATGTGGTGGGTCCCCACCAGTCAGTGATTTAACCTCTCCACTGCTTTAATCAGGGGTTCCCAAAGTTCCCATATATGTTCCAGGGAGCCTCCAGAGTGCCCCTACATCCCCCTTTGGGAACCACTGGCTTTCATAATGTCAATCAGCTGTGTGCAATTACTTTAAAATGTCACCTCCAATCCTTCTATCTAATAAGAGCGGAGGAGGGAGAGAGAGTGAGTTTTTAACATTTTGCACACTGTCGCTTTGAAATGTTAAATCCAAGTTTTTCTCTCTGTTTTGGTTATGTGATTCTTTATTTTTTGATCTGTGACAGCTCTACCTCTAGCTGGGACGTCCTACCCAGTAACCGGCCTGCTCCCATGTCAAGGTCAACGTTTCAAAATTACAACTTTTGACCTCAAAACCTTAACTTCTAAGAGTTACATTCCTGACCTCATGTCTTTGCCTTAACCACCCCCCTATAGTGACTTATCCCCTTCTTTAACACCTCTCTTAATAGTAGTGCTTAAAGACATTCCACAGACTGTAAGGGAAATAGTATTATATATATTTACTTTATAAACTTTTAGGGATGCCTTGGGGAATTCCCACAGTGTTGCCTGTGGTTTTAGAACTTATTTCACATGAGTAGCCTTAAAACTAAAAGAATAATCCTTTAATCCTAAAGTTTTAGGTATGAAAGTTTTGTCAGCTGGTTATTCTAGTCGTTAGTCTTCCATTGCCAGATCTCCACAGCACTGTGTCAGCGATGGAGTATGGTCGAGCTACTCCACCTATCTATTCTGGGATAGGGGAAAAAACGCTCTGGCTTGTTTGTATTTCTTTAAACCAATCACAACCATCCTGGGCAGCGCTAACGGCCAATAGTGGAAATAGCGAGAGGGGAGGGATCAGGCAGGTCAGGGTTTATCCCAGCAATGTAGGCCTACATCTTTTGAGTCAGACTAGCTGGCTATTGATGCAGTGAAATGACAGCGTAAAACCCCCAGCGTTCACTGGATACAGATGTTCTAGCTCCGTCAATACCGAAACATGAAAACACATGAAATCATGCCGGGCCAAACAACTAAAAACTGTATTGTAAAGGTCTGCACTTCTGAAATGCCTCCAGTGGACATTCAAACCAATATGGAGAAGGGATGCAGCCATGTCCATGTTAACACATGTCTTCCCTCTTTGTTTATTATAACATGACTGCTACTTATTTTTCCACCTAATTATCATATAATATCTGTCAGTCTTGGAGGCCTAAAATTATCTCATGGTGGACTTTAACTGAACAACATTTCGGGCTCCGCTAGTTATTTTATGCCCTTAACTCATGCACAACCTTCCATGCTTTCTTTAACATATAAGGACCTCTGCTGGACAACATTACAAACTACACTGACAGCATACTTCCAGCATACGTTAGACTCAGTGGGAATGACTCTTCCCTTTCATGTTTCAGGATGAAGGGGCCAGAGAAAGCGAAAGACAAAAAACAAGACATGGCTCTGAACTCGACCCCTAAAGCAGAAAAGAAAGAAGAACCCTCACCGTCTCCTCAGACTGAGCCCTAGGGCATCAGTCCAGACACATGTAAAACACCCTCTTCTTCCCTCTTGCCAATAATGTTATCACTGATCCAACATGTTTTTCCTCATCAGTTACAAAAGGCAACAGGAAAAACATTTTACATAGTAAACTGGACACAGAACAAATCACCTGCTGCCCCGATCACTTCACTGTTTACAGTATTTTTTCTCCCACCCAAATTCAGCGATGTTGGTATCAGATGTGTTGGTTTTTTTTCAGTTTGCATGTGAAGCACTAGATGTAAATACATCAGTGGCTCTGAGTCGTTATGTTTGCTCTTGCAATGCCAGGGATGCATTATTGGTTCATGTAAATACTTTGTAAAATATATTTTGTTTTTTGTTTCACGTTCGACCGTTATTTCATCTTCCTGCCTTGAAACACACGCACACTACATTGTATACCATGTAATAGACTTATGTAATATGTACCTGTGTATTCATACTCAATGTAATATTATTATTTTCTTTTGCCCCTGGACTTAAACATTGACACACAGATGGTCCTAGCAAATGGAAATCTACGATGAAGGTTTTAAGGGATTTACAGTGCTATGTATAAACTGATGCTGTCCAAACTTCTAGTTCAAAGTCTCTAAAGTCAATATAGCGCATTATATTGTAAATGGATGAGTTATATTTATGTACATGTTCTCATTCTATTGGAAACACTGTTTTTGGTGCCACATATCTTTATCTGATTGATTTTTTTGTTGTTGCTGTATATAACTCGTCAACATGGGCACCTCATTAAAATACTTGAATGGCAACCTCACCTGCTTTGATTTCTTTGTGTGTGTGTGTGTGTGTGTGTGTGTGTGTGTGTGTGTGTGTGTGTGTGTTGTCCTGACCACATTTCCCAAAAGTTAATTCTAAGCAGGAAAATATTGTACTGGACTGCAACAATGCAACGTTTAATCTGAAGCAAAGAAAAACAACGATTTTACAAAAAACCTCCACATATTGTTGACAGAACCCCAAAGACAACAAGGAGACAAACTACAAGCTTCGAAGATCCAACCATGTTTCCTGTCTTCTTCTTGTGGTACATTGCAGCAATAATGTTTTAAGAACCTTTGTGAAATATTTGTCCATTAGATCCCCTTGAGATATAAATGATCTAAAGCGAGCTAGTAAACAATCTAGTAAACTCTGGTTAACAATTTTAAAAGTTAAATACAGTTAACAGCCTGCAATTGATTTGTCTATTTCATAAGACTTCCAAATCGATTAAGACTTTTAACACCAATCACTTGTTGCTGACACAATACTTCAATCTTTTGATTGAGTCTTACTTCATGCCAGAACTTCATTCATGTGTCAGTAGAGAAACATTTTATTTCATCCATCCATCCATCCATCTTCGTCCGCTTATCCGGTATCGGGTCACGGGGGTAGCAGCTCCAGCAGGGGACCCCAAACTTCCCTTTCCTGAGCCACATTAACCAGCTCTGACTGGGGGATCCCGAGGCGTTCCCAGGCCAGGTTGGAGATATAATCCCTCCACCTAGTCCTGGGTCTTCCCCGAGGCCTCCTCCCAGCTGGACGTGCCTGGAACACCTCCCTAGGGAGGCGCCCAGGGGGCATCCTTACCAGATGCCTGAACCACCTCAACTGGCTCCTTTCGACGCGAAGGAGCAGCGGCTCTACTCCGAGCTCCTCACGGATGACTGAGGTTCTCACCCTATCTCTAAGGGAGACGTCAGCTACCCTCCTGATGAAACCCATTTCGGCCGCTTGTACCCTTTGGAATTAAAATAGCCCCACATCATCACCCATCACCATACCTAGAGATTGGCATGGGGTACTTTCCATAAAATCATCTCTCAATGCAAATCAAACCAGCTATTAGGCTAACTAAAATAAAACTATGCCAAGCTCTAGGTATGGTGAAGGGTATGTGATGATGTGGGGCTATTTAATTCCAAAGGCCAAGGGAACTTTATCAGGATGCATAGTATCCTGGATCCATGAAATAACTGGCCTTTAAAAATATAAATCTGCCTGCCTCTATGGGAATTTAACATAGGGGTGTACTCACTTAGGCCCCCTGTATTTTAAGTAAGAACATTTATTTATTTATTTACGATACATTATTCATTCACAAAGAAAATTGGTGTCCTTAAAGGTTGGATTTTTCCTCATTTTTTTAAATTAAGGCATTAAGATCAATTTCAAAAATATAATTTTTTATTCCTCTTTTTAGTCAACTTTAGCATGGGTTCATAAACTTATGAGCACCACTGTAACTATACAGACTGTGGATACATTAAACAAAGCATTTGATTTGTCTCAGAATCGTGACTGGCTTATCAAAATTACAATAAATCTCTAATTCGGGGGTTTGAGAAATACTAAATTAAATTAATTAAATTAAATTAACTGCACAAAGAAAGAAAAAACAAAAACAGAGGAGACAGTAAAATGTCTAATTAACTTATTACACATTTATATATGTATTTCTTAGTTCTATGTGTATTAATATTTCTTACGTATTTACTATTTTACTTATGAAAGCATTGTTTTTTCTTCAGTTTGGAAGCCCACTGCTCTACTTTTGTCTGTTTTAGGTGATGCCATTATGATGCCATTAAACTCATTTTTGAATTTATTTGTATTAAATATCATGTTACTGTTTGCTTAATGTGGAATTACTGGAATTGTTGGGTCTTTGTAAATTATAGAGTGTGGTCTAGACCTACTCTATCTGTAAAGTGTCTTGAGATAACTGTTATGATTTGATACTATAAATAAAATTGAATTAAAATTGAATTGAATTAATATTATCAGTTAGACATAAAAGATATGTTTTCCATATTAGATTAAACTGAATAAAACCATATGAAGTGTATAACCATGTGTCAACCGTCAGTCACATTTGTTTTGACCACTTTTAATTTTGGCCTTTTTAATTAAATCTCAAACAATTTTATTATTTATTAATATTAGAGAATATAAATACAGAATAAAAGGATGAATTACTGTAGATCTAACTGGAAATTACCATGATTTTGATGCCCCTATTTGGGCATATTTAGCAGAAAATATACTAAATATCTCTCTTTATGTTTAGTACATGCAGTTAAAAGGTTAAGCCTGAAGGTATATATATGCTAAAACATAGACAGCAATACTTTTTAATTTAACTGTTTCCGATCAGAGACTTTTCCACATTTCTCACTCCATTAATAACCATCTTACATGTGGATGTAAGAGTGAAGACACATCCAATAGTAATCTTTGAAGCCCTAATGGCCAAAACAACACACACACACACACACACACACACACACACACACACACACACACACACACACACACACACACACAGTGAAGCATCCCAAAAATAGCTCACTGGAGGCTGTAACTGGATCCCCGTCTCCCCATGCTCTAAAGCACAGACGTGTGGACATATTTAAGTAATGCACACACTGTTGGGGCCACTCCCACTCGCTCACAAAGGAAGTGAAATGTGGAAGTGCAACTGAAGGATACAAGAAAAGATCTCACATCTGGAACTTTTAGGTCACTTGTAGCTCACGTATGCGACTACTGCTGCAAAAACAAGGTAGGGAAGTTCTCTCATCAAGCAGCTGTTTTTTACACCCTCTCCTGCTTTCATGTTTAAAAACAGTACACAGGCAGACAGACAGCTGTGGCTTTGTCAGACTCTGCTCTTCTGCACACATTGTTTTTACTTACTGTATGTCACTTATTTAGTAAAACAGAAAAAAGTAAGATGTAATAGATTACTAAAATCTGTACAGTGTTTTTTTTCCCCCTATAATCCTGTTATAACTTTGCAGTCTTTGTTTCCCTCTAGGACTGCTAGGTAATGGCTGCTCTCGGGGCTTTTCTCACTCTTGCCGTCTGTCTCCTGCTGGGTCATCAAACATTTGCCAAAAACGATGCTCCCTGCCAGCTCTCCAAATGGAACAACGGCTTCAGCACCTTCACCAAACGCCACATTCGTGCTGGTACTCCTACTTCTCTGGACCAGAACGAATGGGAGAAGTACATTAAGAATAATGGGGGCTGTGAAAGACCCACCCAGTCCTTCCTGCACCCAAGCGACCTGGACAGGGTGAAGGCTGTGTGTACTAACGAGGGGGGGGCAGTGTACAAGGACAACCTGTGCATAAGCCGGCAGTCTTTCACTTTTGTCACGGTGAGGAGTATACAGGGGACATGCGGGATCAAGAGCGTCCGAGAGGAAACCAAACATCTGATCCTGGCCTGTGAGGAGCTGGACAATCAGTGCCTGCCGGTGCATTTTGAGGGAAACCCTGAGAATGCAAAGCCAAATAACAACGCCAAAGGCTGCCAGGACCCACGCACTACTGGTCATACTCCAAGCCCTGCTGGTCGGGCTCCAAGCCCTGCTGGTCATGCTCCAAGCTTTAAAATGACGTGGCTCTGGTTGTTTTCTGTTATTCTTGTTATTATTTATGGCTATCAAAATTAATTTGAGAAACTAACAATAAGTCTCCTGAACACATTTGAGTCTTGAAATTTTCATTTGAAAAGTGCTTTAAAACAGTGTTTTGTATTCTTATTAAATCACCCAGATATTCTAAAAAAAGAAAACGAGAAGTATTTTTGTACCACTATTCTATGCTTGTGCCTGTGTATCTGTGACTTTGTATCTCTGAGAGTTAATGAAAGGGTTGGTACTCTACGCATTTCATTTAAAGCTACAGTAGTTAGTACATGTATGGCACAGATGTGAATGTGATGCTGAATTCAAAACATTCTCTATGTTGTATGTATTTACATGAAAAGGGCAGTATTGCAGTACAAAAGGGATTTAACTGAATTTAATGCATGTATGGTATGATTTAATAAACAGAAGATGTATTCATTTACAGTCATTTACACACTGGTTTATTATCAGTGCATCAAATGTGATACAGATCATTGCATTGCAAGTTATTTTTCAATGATGAAAGTAACGCTAGATTGTTGAGCAGAGTAGACAGCCAAAGTCATTTGGAATATTAGACGATCAGACCATTTCACACACAACATTAATCAGACTCAACATGCTCTCCTCACATGCTGAGACTGCGGACACACAGATGATGGCAGTATTGTACAAATTTGTTGTTTGTCAGCCGAAAGAGGTCAAAGAAAAACGTTTCTATTATTTTACAATTTTTACATGCAAACTGTGTTTTTAAATGTGTGTCTAACTGTGGATGTAGGCTGACATTTGTCACTCGGGCTGTTTTTTCCCCTTCATATCAGCAGTTTGCATCCGCCCAATTTTTGAATACACAAATCAACCATGTATGTCTCAGATGGATGTTTTCCATTGTTCTCTCTCTCTTTTTTCCACATAGATTATTGTAAGTCTTTCCATGCTAGAGGCCAACATTGTCTTATTCTCCCTGACTTTTAATCCTTCAAAATTTTGCCTTTTACAAGTCTGGATTAACCTGCTGTTAGTAATGAATAATTAGAAGTTGACTAAGCACAGATGTATTAAGTAAAATGCACCATAAGAACAATATTTAAGTAACAATGGCTTTAAAACTAGATTTTAATTCAGGGCCCCTCTACAAGGTTATGTTATAATGCAGGTGTTACCACAAGAACTTGATCAATTCAGTTTATAAAATGCTCGCTAGTGTCCTTCTCCATTTTTATTCATTAACTTCCTTAGTTACTTATTAGTTTACTGATAGGTCAAAATTACGGTAGTCCTGAAGTGCAAATCACAACAGCAAATAGAAAAATGCAACAGCAAATCATAAAACACAACGGCAAATAGGAAAACACGACGGCAAATAGGAAAACACGACGGCAAATATGAAAACACGACATCAAATAGGAAAACATGACGGAAAATAGGAAAACACGACGGCAAATAGGAAAACACGACAGCAAATATGAAAACACGACAGCAAATAGGAAAACACGATAGCAAATAGGAAAACACGACAGCAAATAGGAAAACACGACAGCAAATATGAAAACACGACAGCAAATAGGAAAACACGACAGCAAATAGGAAAACACGACAGCAAATAGGAAAACACGACGGCAAATAGGAAAACACAACAGCAAATATGAAAACACGACGGCAAATATGAAAACACGACGGCAAACAGGAAAACACGACGGCAAATAGGAAAACACGACGGCAAATAGGGAAAACATGACAGCAAATAGGAAAACACGACAGCAAATATGAAAACACGACAGCAAACATGAAAACACAACAGCAAATATGAAAACACGACAGCAAATAGGAAAACATGACAGCAAATATGTAAAAACGAAAACAAAACGGCATTAACTTCTACCGGAAAAGGTAGGGCCTATCTAGCAGAGGAAGGAGCATCCTGAAAGGACAGACGGACTGTCTCTCTGTTAAAAGTAGGCGCTTTTCCGTGTTTTTCACCTCTCCTTCCTGTTAAAAGACAGACAGTCCGTCTGTCCAATCAGGAGGGTCCATCCTCTACTGTCGTGTTTTCACATTTGCTGTCGTGTTTTCCTATTTGCTGTCGTGTTTTATGATTTGTTGAAGTGTTTTCATATTTGCTGTCGTGTTTTCCTATTTGCTGTCGTGTTTTCCTATTTGCCGTTGTGTTTTCCTATTTGCCATTGTGTTTTATGATTTGCTGTTGCGTTTTTCTATTTGCTGTTGTGATTTGCACTTTAGGGCCACCGTACAAATGGCACTCAATAGTTCCAGATGATAGTGAAGCTTAAGAGTGCCCTCTGCTGGACCACAAGGCAAACTACTTTAAATGGTCTGTTGCTTATAAACTGTCAATTGTTTTTGAATAGGTCATTACAGTTTCATTATTTATTTTTTCCCCACACTAATCACCACACGGTAAACATGAAGCCTTTGGCCCCCCTCACGGCCTGGAGCCCCTGGTTGCCAGTGTATCTTTTGGTCATTTGATTTTCATTTCATAAACAGGTGTTAAAAAACAAAAAATAAATGGTTATTTGTTTTTTGTTTTAAAATACAAAATTTGAAAATTGAAATACAGGGTGCTTTTTCCTTTTCATTGTCAAAAGGGGATGAGAGAAATGTAAAATCTGCTTTGATTTTCATTTTCTATTTCATATAACAAAATAAAATAATAAAATCACTAGAAAACAGAAATGAAATATTCTGAGACCGGATGTTGTCATTTCCAAGGCAACAGTGCCAGTGTACCAGTGTTGCTTTCAGCACAGGCTAAAATGACTTTGGATTCCTACTCTGATGATTTTAGACATGCCGGAAAAAAGGCCTGTCATGTGCAGAAATCTCTGTGTGCATATCACAGGGAAGTGGGGGTGCAAGAGGATTTTCTGCAAGAAATGTGAGGAGATTTTGGGCTGAAAATGGCTCAAACATGATGTCACCATAGACTGTATGTACTCATCTTACACCATGCTGAAGTTAGCTTCCGCTTCGCAGCGTCTGATTCTTCTGCTGTTGAGGGAAACTTGTACCCCAACTTCCTGAGCTACTGATTCTCCGTTTTTTTGCATATGGCAAATATGGCTATGAAATACATCTTGAAATGAATAAATGAGGCAACCTATGGTCACAATGGGCTGATAGATGGCTAGCTGCTTGATAGCTGCTACTTGAAGAAAACGGCAGCAGCAAATATTAGACCCAGCACCGGAGACTTTTATGAGACTAGATCAGTTGAAAGAGTTTCTGTTGTAATTTGTGTGGGGTCATGTTGCATAATGCCGGTACTAAGCTAAGAGACGGAGAGTCAGAGGGAGGCAGGGAGAGGGAAATAAATAAATGTGACATTTTGAAATAAAAGTCCGCTCAAGCATCATCAGAGTAGGGTTCCAAAGCATAGACTGTAAATATTAATATTAACAGATGTTCCAAAGTCATTTTGTCACACATCCCCTTTTGACTAGGAAAAGGAAAAAAACGCCCTGTATTTCAATTTCAAATTTTGTATTTTAAAACGAAAATCAAATAACCATTCGTTTTTTGTTTTTTAATACCTTTTTATGAAATGAAAATCAAATGACCAAAAGATACCCTGACCCCCAGCCTGGACCTTTTTGACTGTCGAAATACTACGGGAACTTTGACCTAACCTTATTTCTAAAACCAAGTCCTTCAGCCCTAAAAAAGCCCTGGAACAACTGGAGGTTGTCACTCTGCAGAACTCACTGTAACATTTCCTCACAGAGCATCAGGAGATATGCTGAAACCTGTTGTCTGAAAAAGCTTTTTTCTGAGGCAATGAACCTGCCCGTCTTTGAGCCGATTACATTCCCAGTGTCAAGTGGAAATAACTCCAGACACTGATCATTGAAACTTTAGTAAAAAGTAAGTCACCAACAAGCTCTTATTTTTGTTCTGCAGTAGTAGTAGTATGCAGTAGTGTGCAGATGCAGCACAACATGTTTGTTAACTTGTTTTTTGGTTCCAGCGAAGCTCCAGGCATCGAATGTGTCTGAGCTGGTAGTAGTGCTAACAGATGATCCCTTTGGAAAGAAATGCAGCCATGGTCTTGTAAAACTTCTACAGCTTTCCATTCTGCCACAGAGCTTTTTTCATTTTTTAGTTTTCTTTACATCCTTTCCTTTTCTCTTTAGCTAGTTCTATAATGTTCTGCCTCGAGATTCTGTTGCCGAAACAGTAAAATACAAGTGTTTTTTGTCTCCGATTTATGTTTCTATCCTTTAATTTTCCTACAGGCCTTTGGCAAAGTCATATGATCATGAAGAAATCACAGGACGCAGCTCAACTTGATGTTATTTTTCTGTTCCTGCCCAGGGTATGATATATCTGCTGAGTGATACTCAGGACAATTAATAAAACAATGAAACACATAAATATGTCACAATTTCGACCCACACTGCTCACATACAGTAACAGTGACCATAGGTTGACCTCCAGTGAAATATTCAACTATGGCCATTCCTAATCCATGACATCATCACAGGGTCACACACAAACACATGCACATATAGTCGCATATAGTCACATGCACAAATGCACACATTCGGACACATACACACACATGGCTGAGGAAAAAGCAAAGGCGAACAACACCCGTTAACTCTGGTCAAAGAGGAAAGGCAACGGGAGAATAAAAGAATGAGTGCAGAGTGAGAGGCAGTGTGAGGGTGGAGGGGCAGAGCTGTAGGATGCAAGAAGAAGGAGGGGTAACACGATAAAAAAGAGCTGCACTTTAATTGAACTTTTTGGATGGTTTTTAGAAAAAAACACTTGGACATAAAATAAAGTGAGAAGCAGCGAGAGTATGGGAACCAGTGCTTGTTTTTCTTCTGACGTCCACTTTCGCGCACTGTACTTCACACGACCGTCCTCATGAACATCTCTATCTATTTCACCTCCTTTCTTTACTTTACATATTTGACCTCCTCCTTCTCAATCCTTCCCTTTTGTTGTCCTCTAACTTCCTGTTGAGCGTAAAGCAATTCAGTATCATTCAGCCCATACAATGCTGTTTTACACTGCTGTAGTCACGTAGCACCTCAGAGGTGCCTGTGGGCTCGTTAAACTGTAGGTGGCAGCGACAGAGTGGGAAAAACTGCAAAAACTAATTCAGCACGTCTTCAGCTCTTGTGCTTCCTAATCTGACCTCTCTCAGGTCTTGCTCTCCCGCCGTCCAGACCAACTCATAACAAATGAGCGCGATAATTAGAACCACAAAGACTCGAGGGGGAGGGAAGAGAGATTTTAGGAGTTGTGGGTGGGGGTTGGGGGGGGTTAGGGTTAGTAATACAGGAGTCTGGGTGCGGGCAGGATTTTAAGAAATAATTTGTGTATGACACTTTCATTCGTGTAAGATACGATTTTACCCAAGAATAATGTAAAATGAGTAACAAATGTTTGGAAGAGGAAGATTTCAACACACATGCATGCAGGAGCATGCACACACACACACACACACACACACACACACACACAAGCTGCATTTACAGCATTCACACAAAGCTGGCCTCCTCATGGCATGAAACAAGAAACTTTTGGAACTTTCTTTTTCAAGATTCTGATAACACACATTATGCACAATATCCCAACCCACAAGGACAGACTCCTGTATGGGGTGCCACGATTAAGTCGACATGCTTACATTCTATGTCTATTTGTCAATGTCTATGTCTATGCTTACTGTCAATGTCTATGTCTATGTCTGTCTGTCTATGCTATGTGTCGTCTTCCATGTCTATGTGTCTATTAACTGTCTATGTCTATGTGATTGCCCTCATGTGTCAATGCTGTGCACACTTTCAACATTCTCTTTCTCAGTTCCTCTTTTCTTATCTTTTTCTTCTCTGCTCTTTGGCCTCCTTCACCCTCTGCCTCCCATTTCCACGTACATAGTTAAACGCTGCCATCTCCTCTGCTCTAATCAAACCCATATGGTTTTGGTGGGTCAGCATGCCAGCAGCCCACAGTGCTGCAAACACTTTTGGCTGTAAGTGTGTGTGTGTGTGTGTGTGTGTGTGTGTGTGTGTGTGTGTGTGTGTGTGTGTGTGTGTGTGTGTGTGTGTGTGTGTCACACTGTGGCTGATTGTTTTCCACAACTGTTGTGCAAGTCACTGGGCTCACAAACTTTTTAGCTTGTGACCACTTATAATGATACTCTGTCTCCGGCTGTATATGCCTATGAGGCGTGAGTGATGTCTGCATGTCAGACTGTCATTTTTGGAGGCCAGAGGAAGCAGAACTGTACAGTTTATCACAGGAAAGCAGCAAAGATTAAAGAAAAGGACCTGACTTTGTGTCACTGAACAGTTTTTGTTTCTTTCCTGTCCAGTTAATCTTCTCCCGACCCTTAAGCTTTTTCCTACGACCCCTTAGAGAGGTCCTAACCCTCGAATGGCACAGAAGTAATTCATATAAGAAAGATATTGTAATCTGTGGCACTTTTTTCTGCATGCATGTGCACATCTTGCCCAGTGGCTTCCTCTAAGGGTAAAGGCCAGTGATAATGACTTCCGGGAGTTGGCAGTTGGGAAGGCCAGGGTCAAGTTCACATCTGGGATTACCAGGGTTACTGAGGTGAGCAGTTTTTACTGGAGGTCATCTGGATGATGAAGTGGAGAAAGCCACTGAAGTGTGACTTTACTATGGGCTGATCACACACACAAATCTTAACTTGTGCAGACAAGGTGCTCCTTTTCAAAAATTGCGATTGCATGAATGAGACAAGAGTCACAACTGGGATAGGACACCACTATACTAAACATAAAGCAAACATTGCATGAAGTATAGTATGGTGCATGTAGTTTTCCATTTCACGCCCAGATAAGCTCTCTTTAGGACAATAAATAGTCTGTACACAGACTGGATGTTCCACAGATATGGTTCAAATCTGTGTTATTTGAATGAGGAGAGGAAATAGGAAACAATAAGCAGCACAAGAGGAAGTGAGTGTTGAGATATAGTAGAGTTCACCCCGGGGAGAGTGTTGATACAAGTCTGATTTGAATGACAGAAGCCGCACAAAACCAGAGACAGACAGAGAGGGGAATATAGCAAACTATGGACTCTATACTGCTGTTGATACAACTGTATCTCGATGTCAGATTTCAAGTTTTCTGAAAACAATCAATTTGTAGTTATGGTAACAGAAAAACATTAAATACATGGACATAAAAAGATAGAACTGGAAGTTATGAGTATTTTTTATTGTCGATAAATCTATTGATCATAGATAATCAAGATGTTCAAGAGTCCAAGGAGGTGTCTTTAAATTGCTTGTTTTCTCCAACCAACAAGAAAGAAAAGCAGAAAATCCTCATAGAGGAGAAGCTGGAGACAGCAAATGTTTGGATGTTTTGCCTGATAAAGAACTGAAATGATTCATTGATTATCAAAAAAGATTGTGATTAATTCTCTGTCAATCCATAAATCAGCTAATTCAGCACTTTCAAATTGTAACAGGTATAATGAAGTATCAGAATTGCCAAAAGAGAAACCAAACATTCTATATTAATGTTGCTGTGAATTTCTCTTGTTGTGTGTTTTTCCGTAAACTCTGATAAGAGTCAACCATTATTGTAAAGAAATCACAATGCTCTTTGTTTTGCTTACAACTGGTACAGCCTGTAAATCTGTTGTGAATCTGTGCGTTGGCAGTTGGAGATATCAGTTACTAACAGGGTTTTTTTGGTATGAGCGAGAACACAGAAAGATGAAGATGACAGAACAAAAGTAGTGAACAGTATACGGGCGGATAATAGTTGGAAGGAAACATAAGAAAATGAGCAGGAGTGAAATAAAGTTGGCAGCAGAGGAGCAATCTAATACATCCAAAGACAGAGGAGACTCTCTTTACATAGCCTGTTGCCTTTACTCTCTCACCGTTTCTCAACCTCTCCATCTCTGTCACTATGTGTTTGCCTTTGATCTCCTAGCTCTCTCGGCCTCTGTCTCTCTTTGCTGACTCACTCTCCCTATCCTTTCCTCCACAACAATAAGATAAAAAATGACCTGCACTCTAGTCTCTAACTTTCTCACCAACATTTCCCCCCTTTTCTTTCTTCTCCTTTCCATCCTCTCCCCTTCTGTTTTCCCCTTCTCCCTCTCTTCAGCGTGTTTGAGGAATGTGTCAGAGCAGCACAAAAGAACAAAAGCTTGACAGGAGGAGGAGGAAGAAAATGAGGAGGGGGGGGGAGAAAAGAAAGTTGCATGAGGTAAAAGAGAGGCAGAAAGGAAAAGGGGGAATGGAGGGAAGGAATGAGCGGAGAGAGAAAGGTTGAGAGGAGTAGAACACGGTTGAGTGGATCTGAATGCTGAGCGGTGCTTTGTCATCACGTGCTGACATGCAGCATCACACACATTTCAGAGCTCTTTATCAAGCCCCCTCTGGACAGCACGCACACAAGATGGGTGAGGCTGTCGTTGCTATACTGCACAGCTGCCTGTTTGATTCAGTGGCCTTTGATGCATTTCTTGTTGTGTCATGGTAATATGCTAATAGCCTGCGGCGAGGCTGAAGATGAATTTTCCCAACACCAGATAGCTTTCTATTGTAACCTTTGTGTTTGCATCAGTCACTTTCAAACTGGGGGCATGATCAATCCCCCTTTTCTGAACAGACCATGTTAGACAGACCACCATAGCAGAAGTGAGGCAGCCTGATGCTGTGCTTGCTTGAATATACAGTATATATATATATATACATACATATACACAGTGCACAGGCATATAGGTAAGATTATATTATATTATATATATATATATATATATATATATATATATTAAATGCAAGGTGGCTCAAAAATATATTATATATAAAGTATATATATTCTTGTGTTAGATTGGATGTGGACCTATCTTGCCTTTAAATGGTAATTTTCTACTTTACTGTACTTCATTTCATTATTGAAGCAAACACTTAAAGGGTTAACAACTGTAAGTCAGCTGCATAAAGTGAATGATGGGAAAGAAAAAGAGATGATGAGAGACTGGAGAGGAAATTACAGTTGATATGGTTGTCTGATGGCTCACCTCTGTTGTTTGGACCAGGAGGAACTTGTAAGGACATGTGATTGTGGCATGGTGTGTGGCCAATGAGTAGTGTGTGTGGCCAATAAGTTTTGTGTGAGTGAGTGAGTGAGTGAGTGAGTGTGTGTGTGTGTGTGTGTGTGTGTGTGTGTGTGTGTGTGTGTGTGTGTGTGTGTGTGTGTGTGTGTGTGCGCGCGCAGGAAACAATGTGAGCAAGCTTTGTTCACATCAAACACAGCCGCCGGCCCCAATGCAAGGCGCTGGAAATGGACGCGGGTCTGTGCGTAAAAGCGCGTATTGCGTTACCAAATATCAATCTGAGGCTGTTATTCACCTTTGTTAGTCAGTGTTCTGTTATAAGTCTGGAACTGATCTGGTGTATTAGCGGGGTAGCCTATGGAGGAGGGGGGGGGGGCTCCCCCTATCCGCAAATCGCCCGGTTTACCCCGCGCTAATTCGCCGTGCAGTGTAGCGGATGGGATCATCCATCATGAGTCAATAATTAACGTCGGCTTTGTCCCTTTGCCATCCATCATCAGCGCGTGCGTGTGCGCAGACATTGTGTGTGTGCGTGTGTGTGTGCTCTTTATAGGACTACCTCCGACCCCGCGGGCCCCTGACCCTGCCCCGTCTGACGCGCTGTTCCAAATGCCCCGGCGTCTCCTCCTCTTTCCCCTTTCTTCCGTCCGAGCAGCGGGGGGCGAAAAGCTCTGAGGACACACCGCCGACCTGCGCCAATACCATCTCTTATTTTAATTTCTGCCTCTCTCTCTTTACCTCTCTCCTGGCTTCGGGGTGTTTTCCCTCTTACGCAGGCCCCGTTAAATGGATAGCCCACCGGCCGAGGCCAGAAGCTGTATCCCATTACCACCGCTTTTATTTTTATGACACACCGCCGTGGCGCATAGGAGGCTGGGGGTGAACTTGGCCTCTTTCTCTCTCTCTCTCTCTCTCTCTCTCTCTCTCTCACACACACACACACACACACACACACACTCACACACACACACACACACACACACACACACACTCTCTCTCACTCACAGACACACACGCACGCACGCACACACACACACACACACACACACACACACACACACACGCCAGTCTGGCAGTTGACTGGTTCTTCCTTCGCACCGCCCTGCCAAGACGACATGTTCTGTCAACAGACGGGCCTGGCTGACATCCTCCCTGTTTTGCACAAATAATGTTCACTGCGTTGAAGTCATTCATTCAATTGTGCCTTTACTGGCTGCATCACAAGTGGCAAAACACACCATAAAACTGTACATATTATATAATATTATATCAAGTCTGCAGACTGGACAGACAGGACAGGACCATCAGGGTGCGGCCACGTTGGCTAAGGGCCTTTTTACAGTCGCCGTCATTCAACCTAAGCGCGTGGATGAGAGGCGTCTCCGAGTCCAAATGCTGCCTGCATGGGCTGCTCTGAAGTGCACATGTTGCCTTCAGGGGCGTGGTCAGGTTGAGGCGCTGAGGACCTCTGCCTGTTATCTGTTGGCATGAGGGGCGTGTCCGCAAAGAAAGGGGCGTGTCAACCCCCGACAACTATCTTTGCTTTCCGTGCCATTCATTTATAACGCAGCCACTTATACAGTGCACAGTTACGTAGGCAAGATCAGAACTCTAACAGTCGGTCGCTCATCCCTGGAAGAGCACAGAAGTAATTGGACGGGCAGAGTCAAATCATCCGGCGCGCCCACACACGAGATCCAGAAGGGACAGTTGGAGCATTTTGACGCAAGACGCGCAGGCACAGCAGCGCACACACAGCACTTGGACCTGACAGTTCACCTATTAATCCGCAAACTACCTGCAGCCTAACATGGAGCGCAAAATCCCTAATTTTGCCGGCACATGGGAGATGAAGAGTTCCGAAAACTTCGAGGATCTCTTGAAAAAGTTGGGTAAGTGATAGAAATTATGATTTAAAACAAAAACAAACTCACCGTGACCTAATGTGGCAGCTTGACAATTTTTTTTTTTTTTTTTGCGAGTGGTTGAAGCTTTTATTTCTGTGCGTAATGACACAGATTAGATGTGTCAGCTCAAACTGTAGCTTTCTCAGCACATTTATAGGTCAAATCTTCCTATGTGCCCGTGCACCACCCTCTGTAACGCATGGGTGGGGGGTCTTTGTCATTATGCAGAACCCAGAACTCAGTACTTGGCCCCCAGCCAGCCTCACCCCTCTTCCTCTTCTCCCCCTTTGGCCTCCCCTGCTAACACAATAGAGACAAACGGCGGCACATCTGCCTGTGTCGCAGCCTCAGATTGTGTGTGTGTGTGTGTGTGTGTGTGTGTGTGTGTGTGTGTGTGTGTGTGTGTGTGTGTGTGTGTGTGTGTGTGTTGAAGAGGACCTTATGGCACTATACAGTGCAGGACAGTCACATCATTATCTGAAGTGACAGTCGGGGGAAAAAGACAACCACCTGCTGCTGAGATTCACACTGTTTTGACACGTCACTGGTGCATATGGAGTCTGGGCAAGCATCAGGGTGTGTGTGTGTGTGTGTGTGTGTGTGTGTGTGTGTGTGTGTGTGTGTGTGTGTGTGTGTGTGTCTGCATCAGAGCAGTCCGTCATTAGTAGCCAATTCCCATTAGATGACTTGCCAGTGCACACCTCTAATTCATATCATCACGTAAACGCACACGGATAAATGGCCGCACCAAACAACGCCGCCTTTTCTCTCGCGCGGGCACACTGGGCGTGAGCACAAATTCCACCTTCGCTGTTAGACTGAAGCACCAATTAGCGTTTAATGTGTTTCAAACTCTGTCTGTCCATCTCAAATATCTTCTCTCTCTCTCTCTCTCTCTCTCTCTCTCTCTCTCTCTCTCTCTCTCTTTCTGTGTGTGTGTGTGTGTGTGTGTGTGTGTGTGTGTTGCACTGTGCGCAATGACGGGGCAGGGTCGTTTGTGTGCATTTGTGCATGTTTTGCATGTTTATATGTGTTTATGCTTGTGTGTGCTTTCTTAATATACTTGTGTGCAAGACTGCCAAAGACAGAGGTGTAAGACAAGTATTCCTGGAGAAAGAACTGCAACAGGAATGCAGGTTAAACTCTGAATGCAGGTTAAGTGGCACTGTTGTACGCAATACTCTTTCTCCCTCACACGCTAATACACAAACACATGTGCATGTGTTCCTATTATTTCCCTCTGCATTGGCATGACTTACAGAGATGAATAGCTCTTAGTTTCATTGGGGGGGAAAGCACAGCTGGACGCAGCCTGTCAGCACCCAGCACCCTCCATCCTCTCCTCCCCTCGTCTCCCCTTGTCCCAAATGCTTCCTCTGCCCTTTGCTCTTTGACCTCTGAACCTGACGGTCTGTCTATCTGTGTGTGTCCTCATGTGGCCAGGTCTGTGTGAATTTAAGCATTTTAGTCACAGGTTTGCAAAAGTCTGTTCAGGTAATTTCTAACTTTGAACTGGCAGTTACTTGAGAAGCTTCGGCCCCCTCTGTGTCTCCCAAATGGTCAACAGGCCGGCACTTGACTCCTGTCTTCAGACAGAGCCAACAGACTGAGGAAAGGAGTCTGCTAGTTAGTGTCTGCAGGTCGATTTGTTACCTGAAATAATCAAAACTTTTAGGAAGGAGACATTTTCGTTTTCAAGCTGTTATATTTCCAACTAAGCTTTCTGAACATATAAGGCATGTCAATTAATCAACCAAACATTTTTGCACTACCAGCCTTTGCCACCACATTACTGTATGCAGTGGCGGAAGAAATATTTATATACCTAACTTAAATAAAAGTTGCAATGCCACACTGTAAAATAACTCCATCATAAGTATAAGGTAATGCATTTAAAACCATTCTAAAATAAAAGTACATATGTTTTGTCAACAAGTACCAGCAGATTGAGTCTGTTTCAGGCCAGGGTTTCAGATTATTATATATATTACATAACTGAGTTGTTATTGTTATGATAATTGTAACTTATTTACATGCTGTTGCATAGTTTAATCTATACCAAAGCATCATATTTTTGTAAGAAGTTTTGGATGTGCATTGTTCTTCAATAACTGTCACATACTGTGAATGTAGTGCAGTAAAAAGTACAATATTTCCCCTTGAAATGTAGATTATTAGTATAACATAGCATAAAATGTAAATACCTTAAAGTATGAGCACAGCAAAAAATGTGCTTACAGTAAGTACAGTACTAATTTCCACCCCTTACTGCATGTCTGTGAAACTAGTACCAAATATATGAAAATGAAAAAAGATGATAAAAAAGAGAAGACACTGAGTATTACACAGTGCAAACATATTAATCTGCACACAATGGCAATGCACAAAAAACCCAGTGTTATGTCTGCCGTAAGTGCATACAGTGTGCAGCCTGGACATCCTGCATGCATGCTGAATGTGCATTTCAGAGTGTGTATATATTTATGCTTGGTGACAGGTGGGAATGTGTGAGAGGTGAGAAACCCAACTCGACGGCAGATACACGCTGGACGACGTACACACTTCCCCTCACACTTAGGCAGAGATCTTCACACACACAGACCACTGGCCCTCGTCTGTCTGACTCCCTCCCTCCCTACCTTACTGGTCTGCTCCTGGTTCCCTCTCTTTTCATGCTGTATCATCAGTTTCACTGCAGCACACTATGGAAATACGAGCTCTCGCTCTGTGGTTGAAGAAAGCAGAATAATGCAGATTACATTGCAGACAGTACAAATAACCATATTAGTCTGTGTGTTTGAGTCTATGTGTGTGCAAGGATGATTAAGTCTGGGGGAATGCAGATGTGCTGGGCATTACCTCATTGTTTCCTCTGTCATCATTATTGGACAGAGCTGTGCAAAGCTAGGCTGCTCTTTTTACCCTGAGTATGCAGGAGAGCACTGTGAACAAACAGCAACTCCACACCACTCAAACACACACCAACACAAATCCTTTAAACCAACCCGGTGTGACACAAAAAAGATCTGTCCTCCTGTAGGTTTGAACTGCTTGCATGGGTATCCACAACAATTTGTGAAAGCAAGTGTTTACATGTGTCTCTGTGTGTCCTTTATATGAACCCCAAATCTCATTTTACCTATACTCTTTCTAGTTTTGTCATTATCTCCTTGTCTTATGTGTGTGTGTTTGTTTTTTTAGGTGTGAATGTGATGCTGCGTATGATTGCGGTAAAGGCAGCCTCCAAGCCACTGGTGGAGATTACGCAGGATGGAGAAACGCTGTCTATTAAAACCTCAACCACAGTCCGCACCACACACATCACTTTCACTGTGGGGCAGGAGTTCAATGAGGCCACGGTGGACGGACGTCCCTGCACGGTACACAGCACGCGCACGCAAGCACGCACGCGCACGCACACACACACACACACACACACACACACACACACACACACACACACACACAGAATGGGCATTTGGGGAGGGAGCGGTCCCGATTACATCAATCTGTTTAATTTGGCTTTTCATCCTATTTGGATTGATAGCATATCTTTACTCCTCCCTTAGTCTCTGAAGGCCTATGCTACACTATGCTCCCTCACTCTTTACGACCCCTTTCAGCTCCCCATCTTTCCTCTGTTCCCCCTTCTTGCCCTCCGTCCCTCCCTAATTCTCCCGTTGATTTCCCCGTTTTCCCATACATGGCCTCTGTTTGGCCATCTCCAAAGCAAACACATGCAACCAGCCAGTGCTTTCGCACTAGTAACGATGAGCACATCACAAGTTATCACCTCTCAGTGATGGCCCTGCTCCACCTTGTTGTTTTCTTTCTCCATTGGCCACTCTCTCATTATGTCCCCTTCCCTCTGAATAGCGTCATATAAATCTGTGCATCCATTCATTTGTACATCCAACAGCTAACATGATGTGTCTAAAGGTTTTTCCCCTTCTCTCTTTCTCTGTCCTCAGAGTTTTCCACGTTGGGAATCTGATAGTAAGATCAGCTGTGAGCAGACTCTGCAGAAAGGAGAAGGGCCTAAGACGTCCTGGACCCGAGAGATTACCAATGACGGCAAACTGATCCTGGTAAAGCACACAAACTATTCACTAATCAGAGTTTAGATTGAGAACCAACAAGGTTAACACTTTACTGTAGATTATAGAGCACCAGTTACAGTGTAATTATGTTGTACACTTGAGTTTTCAATACAATTCTTAACCGTATCTACCTTTAGTGTTGTGGACATGTTTTGGGTTTGAATCAGACTAGTTACACATCAACTTGACTTTGACAGAAAGTTTTGTTGTTGCATTGTATGCCTTTTTAAGGCCACCATGCTTTATAGTTCCTCCCTTTTACCAAAATCCTTGCATTGGTAGCTTCTGGTATTTATTTTATTAGTACCCTATTTGTACAACAAAATGACACAGTCATTTCCAGGCTATAATCTGAACATACATAATTACATAACTGGGCTCAGAGTACTATAACGTCAATCTAATTATTCTCCTGGCAGAAGATGAAAGAGCTTCTGTCAAGATTACAATGCACATTCAGGCATCAGCTTGATGTCATGTTACTGATGTGTTTACTGAAGGATGATAAAGAAACACTAAAACAGGTCTGGGTCAAATATGATTTCTCTTCTGTGAATAATAAGGGGCCTGTCCACCAACAGAACTGTATTTATTAAGAAACCCCACCCAACTGGCTGGCAGGTTGACTAAAACGTAAAAGTATTTAAAATAATTATTTGACTCAATACCAGTAAACCAGTCCAACCGGAGATGGCACACGCATCCTCTACAGTCCTCTCTCAAGTAAATTGTTTTTTTCAGAAAGTGTATACAGAATAAGTATGGTATTTTCTGGGTGATGGTTGCTTGAGGGTTGGCAAGTTCAAGTTTAAGACTCATAGCGTGCTCTTTAAAGCACCAAACATAACAGCTTTTTAGAAGCCAGCAGAAACTGTGTGAGTGTTGTACGCGGAGTTGCATTTTTGCATAAACAACTTTCCGTAAATAATGTTTGTTCCAAACAGTCTGGCACAGTGAGATTATTTTGGTTTTAAATGCTGGAGACATTAAAAATAGCTCCATTTGGCGGTTTACAGAGAATCAACATTAATGGCGTTGTTCTACAATTTTTATTTTTTATTTTAATGTGAATTCACATTGATTTGTAGATTACCATCTACATTGTCCTCTCTTTTCAGACCATGGGAGCAGATGATGTGATATGCACCAGAGTCTACGAGCGACAATGAACAAGAGCACTTCTCACTTTTCGTCCTTCCAGCTCCCTGTGTCCTGCATCACCACTTGCATCTCTACTCCCCCTTTGTTATGGCAGCCTGTCTATAGTTTTATTCTAGTATCTCTTCATTATGTAATACATGTGGTAACTGTATCTAGTATGTTACATATCTACACAATGGTCTTAGCTCCTGAGTTATCCCCCCTGTCTCTCTAGCTCCATCGTAACGTGACCAGCTGGGTTTTAAACATGAATATGTATGTTGGATTTGGTGATTGACAGCTCATTTATTTGGCTTTGTGTGTGTGTGTGTGTGTGTGTGTGTGTGTGTGTGTGTGTGTGTGTGTGTGTGTGTGTGTGTGTGTGTGTGTGTGTGTGTTTGTGAAATAGAGAGAGTTTGTGTGACAGCAGAATAGGTGTTAGACTATATCTGTAGATGTGTAAACCAATCTTTGAGCTCTTCCAGTTTCAGGTCAGTTTTGATGTGCCCCTCCTCACTGTTCCTTTAGCCCTGCCCAACAATTTTAACCTTTTCTATCTTATGACGACGTTTTATATTTATTACTACACTAGGAGTCTGATACAGTACTGCTAAAGTTTTTACTTTGCGTCTCTTTTATATGAAATGTGATCGTAGGAAACAACACTTTCTATGGGAAACCAATAAAGCACGATACAAACTCAGGCTGACGTAGACTCTTGGCTCTTTTGTACTGAAAACCATTGCGGGAATAAAAGTGTTTAACAGTGCACATGTTTTATGGTTTGTGAGTCTAGCTGCAGAATATGTGCACATTAGACGGCTCCGTCTTATTTTAGGCTTTCTGTCAGCTGTCTGCAACTAGAATAACTTGTCTGTCCCCTCCTGCTCAGTCTCTCTCGCTCCCTCTCAGTTTTTTTGTCTCCCCATCCCTCCTGTCAGTCTCTCTCTGTCAATCATCTCTCTGCCACATGCCCTCGTTATTCCTCCCTCGCTATGCTAAGGCGGAACATTTTTCCATTTCACTTTTTTTCTCTGTCTGCTCACTTTTTATCACACATTTATGTGGATCTGCTCATCCTGCAATTCTCCGTGGCATGTGAAGCGACATACAGAGAGCCAGCTTCTGGAATGCCACTATTGGACTCTGCTCTGTTTTATTTCCAATTCACTTGCCAATTTTTTAGGTTCATATTTCTCTGGAAAGTCTTTAAAGGCTGCTTGACTTAAAGGAATGGTTCAACATTTTGGGAAATACACTATTCGCTTTCTCTCCGAGACTTAGATGAAAAGATTGATACCACCATAATGTGTGAGAGTGGTATTAATCAGAAAGCGAAGAAGCGTTTCCCAGAATGCCAACCAATTCCTTTAAACATCCTTATTTATGGACCATATGTGGTAATGGTAACCAAGGAAGTTGATAAGACAAATAACAGTGACCAATCTCAATGGTCAGTGGGTGTGTCTATAATGGCAGGAAATGCCAATTGGATTACAGGTTACAGCTGATTGACAGCAGATGTGCTTAACAAGGAGTGGGCTGTTAAGGGACCTGGAAATGAAAAAGGGGCTGGGGAGAAAGATGGATGACACATAAACACACAGACACGTACACACATGTGTACATACAGTCATATAAGTAAAAAACTAGATTCCTGAGAAAGGAATTTAGTGATGCTAAAACGTTTTACAAACCATCTCTTTACTTCTCTTCTTGCCCTGCAGCTGTGTGTAGTTACAGTGTGACCCCAATAAAGTCCCCTCCTCTGCCTCCTGCCCTAATAAAAGGGGTAAATAACTACCCCTCCCTCACTGTTTATTACCCCCTGGGGCAGTAAAAGGCAGCTGTCTGGCCTCCTTCAAAACGCCCGGCCTGCTCCGGAACCCTGTAAACACACACACACACACACACACACACACACTAAAACACTGTTGTGACTCACCCAAAAGGTGGACAGACAAAGACGAAGCCCCACAAGAGGGTCTGAAAAAACAAGAACAAACTGAACACATCATCTCTGCCGCTGACATCCTGACCGCATCCATATCACTGCAGGTTGTTGGCTTTGCAGAAAAGTAACAAGGAACAGAAGACAGTTTGGCAACATTTGGCAACACATACCTAACTCCTACACTCCCTGTAAGTCAGGAAATTAACAGTGACACACTGTTGAAAGGGCAAAAACATGCATGCATACCAACAAAATAAAAAATACCTGTGGGATGAATCAATACGCCTACACATAACTAATGCACTTCATCCATCAGAATTAAGTGGAAATGGGTGAATATAATAATAAGTGGTGAATACCCTTTTAACACATTCAAATGTAACCATTGTAGCTATCTGAATAGAAACCAAACTTTGGTGCTATTGTGTGAGAGCAGGTTCGTTTAAGTGCCCTGGGGCCACGGCTAAGTTTGCAGTTTGATAAATGACTTATGTTCAGGGAGGAGTGGAGTGTGTGCACTTGTCCTCATACTTGAGAGTATGTCACAAAAGGTAAGATGGGTGATTTGTGATCTGGTTGACGCAATTATTGTCACATGGGTCAAGTGTATTCTGGGTTAGATAGTAAAGAAGAGGGAAGGCTCGTAGAAAAATTCCCCGCAGGGGGCTGAGTGGGAGAGCATGATGGGGTAAAAAAGAGGGTTAAGAGAGAGAGAGTAAAAAAGAGGCACATATCTTTGTGATAGTCTGCACACACGCACACAAATTCATAGAAAGAGCATGCATGTGACAGTCTGATGACATGTGAGTGTCATTAAACACCCTCACATACTGTACTGTCTCTTACAGCCACACACACCTGCAAGCATGTACAAACTGATACACACATCTAACAGCCACACGCACCATGGTAAAGAGCACTAATCTCCTGTGGCAAACGCAATTAGACCACCCAGGAACCTTTGAGGCCTCTTGTAAAACATTGGTCAAGAATAGTACACATGAGAGCACGCACACACACAAGATGGTGTTTTTTGCCTCCAACGTCGCCTTCCAGGCAGCTAACCCTAACCCTAAACATAACCATTGCTGCGCTGCCTGGGAGGAGACGTTGGGGGCAAAAAACACCAAAGAGACACACACACACACACACACACACACACACACACACACACACACACACACACACACACACACACACACACACACACACACGTTTTTCAAATATCTTAACATTTCCTTCTTTCTCTGTCAAGATGCAGAGTTAATAAGCCATAGAAGAGGCATGAGAGAGTGGGGAAGGTATTCAGTAAAGGTCATGTGAAGACGTCTGGAAATCAAGACTATATGGTTGGCACCTTGGCCCACTGAGCCACACAGGACACTTAAACCAACAACCTTTAAAAAACTCTTCTCTTTAATGTCTGGGCAGAGAATCCTTCCATTAGGGAAAATAAAATCAAAGAGGAGTGGAATGGAATGGAGAGAAGTGGAGACGTTGAGTCAGAGACTAAAAGGAGAGGTGAGGTAATGGTGAAAGCTTCTTTTAACTTCCTAGTATGATTTTATAAAAGATGATTAATTCACTTACACACAAATGGGCCAAAGCTTTATCTATGTACTATGTCCAGACATCTGCAGATTTACTGTCAGCTTAGTGGGGAATAACCCCGATGAGAATAATCGTCCTGCTCCTCCGCTAAGTGTAGGACAATGGTCTCACAGTATACCAGAGGACAGCTGAATGAAGTCTTTGTAGAGATAAATAATTTAATAATAAATCTGATTACAGACTCTGACGTGGCTGACCTCTGCAGAAACAGAGAGAGATGATGAAAAGATGGTAGATACTATTTGAAGAAGTTAAAGAGGGAAAAGAATTCTCTTATACAAGGAATTAGACATTGCATTGTTTTTTATTAGCTACAAATACTATACTTGGCAAAAAGTATAGCTCAAACACTGCAAAGCATAGAAAGCAGATGGAGTGCACATTCAAACCCAGTTGGGTACAATCTGTTGCAATCCAACTGTTGTGCCATACATTCTGTCTTTACAACTTTTATTTTTTGTTGACATTGTCAAAAATGTGTAAATTCAATAATATGTTCATTACTGAGGTCAAAATGAAAGATGGTTTTGTACTGGACTACATTACACTGAGGTGTATACAATTTGTATCCTCCTATTTTCTTACATGAGGGGTAAAAATATTAGAAACACCTCTGAATATGATTTATTACAACACCACAACTAAGTATGACCTCAATGCTAAAACATAGTTCAAATAACGCCTCTATGACAGTGTCAAACTTGAACTTGAACATTAAAGGCATCATATAAGTAGACTTTATGGCAGAACAGTTGTACTGGATTGTATTAGATTGTGTAGGTGTACCTCACAAAGTGAACACTGACAGGCGAATTCACAAAAGGATTGCACGTTTTTTTGTGGCAGCTAAATCCGCATAAATAAGACACAAATAAACAGTGTAATTCTCAAAGCACCCTACCCTGCCAAAAACAGTCCAATTAACAAAGATCAGCACTAATAGCCACGCAATATTCACCGGCAGAGTACCTTACCTTTATTGCTGCAACAGTAGCCAACACCCATACGTGACAAGTACTGACATTAATACTGCTGGTTATCATATAACCAGGTATTTTTCATATGTGTGCTTGTAAATGTTTATCTTAAAATGCTAATGCAAATGTAAAATCACAAAAAAGTACACACATATGTGATTGTTGAGCATCTAATTCCAAAAACATGCTGCTGTAACAGCCTCCATTCTTCTGGTTTCAGGCTTTGTGCAACAGGGACAACAACCTCTTCCATACCAAACTCAGAAAACCATTTCTGCGTGGACCTCGCTTTGGGCACGGAGACATTGTCATACTGAAAGAGGAACTTCCCCAAATTTTCGCCCAAAACTTGGAAGTATCCTGTATTGTTGTCTAAAATATAATATAATATCTGTTAACAGATGTGGGCAGATGTGTCCACATACGTTGTTCATTGGTGCCCCTGTCCTCCAGTTTCCATTGCAGATGTAGTACCGCCTCATACCTGAGGCAAGCGTGGCTGGTAGTTATAGCGACGCCGTAGGAAACTGCCGTGACCTAACACGACACACACACACAGAACGTCGAATGTGTGTTGTTTTTGACTCTCGGCATGTGGCTGTTGCCACAGCAAGAAGAAAGATTTAGTTTCAAAAGAAGCTGGAGGCAACAAAAAAAACACCGCTGGCTAAACTATTTAAAAATGTTTTTTTTTTTTTCAGGACACCCCTGTCTGTCGCCAGCAATGATGACGCAGTGATTAGTGACGATTCTCTCTGACCAATCAGTAGTCTGCAGGTTTTCACATCACCTTTTGGTATCGCCTCAGCTCGCTTGGAACCTCGACGGAGGTGATACTAAAAAAAGTACCCGTTAGCCAGAACCAGGGACTTTTTTTTGTAATGGAAAACCAAAAAAGGCGAGTAGAGTCGAGGCGAGTCAAGCAGGTACCATGTTATGGAAAAACACCATTAGTGTAGCATGCACACATGTAGCCAGCAACATAAGAATTAGATGAGAGTGAAGAGAGGCGCCCAGGAGGATCATCAGGCTTTACAGGATAATCAACTGTCAGAGCACAATGACTAATTCCTTTTTTTATAGTGATCACTCAATGTCAAAACACTCTCACACACCAACGCACAAAGGAACAAACATGCAAGCATATGCCCATTTCACCCACAACTTGTTTTGTTAAGGCAAACGAGTATCCTCCACAGCTACTGTGCTTTTGTTCCGGATCAACCAATTCGTTACACAGAAAAACCTGGAGACGAGTGTATTCAATACGTTAAACTTCAAGTTATCCCTGAGAGCCTCCAGGGAATCTAAGAGAAGGTTTAATGAGGTATTACATTACGAACTCTTCAAAGGAAAAATAATAGCTGGAGGTAGATCAGTGGTACTTTTAAAGAGCCTGCATCTCTGCATACATGAGGTTCAGCTTATCACACTCTCTTTTTCCCCCCTTTTTTTTTCTTCTCTCCCTTCCTCACTCGTTCACTCTCTTTCTTCTTTTGACTAGCTCCAGACAGCAGCCAGGCTAACACATACCGGAGACCAGCATGTCATAGTTGGACAGACACAGTGTGGCTGGCCGAGGTGTGCTGTGGTGTCGTTTGATTGGTTGCAGAGGACTGTGATTTGGGAAACAGGGGTGGGAGGAAGCACACCTTGTATTACAATAAAAAAATAAAAAACTACTGGCTGCTGCACATGCATGCAATCTCACACAAACACACTGGAACATGTGTGTGCATGAAAATAATCCAAATCTGCGACCCACAAGTTGCTGTATGTGTGAGAGAGCAACGTTTTCTGAAATAGCAAAGCCGTGCACTCTTCGTGGGAAGAAGCATTGCACACTGACAGAACATCATTATTCATCAGTTCATTATTCAGTTCATCATCAACATGTTCGGTGCGGCTGCTGCCAAACCAAGCAGGAATGACGTTGCAGACGCACCTGCTGAGAGATAGAAAACAGGCTTGTCTGCTAAAACTACACTGTCTCTACTGTATAACTAATTCCACAAATCGCAGCTACAGTACTGTACTGCACTTCACTGATGATATAATACACATGTGCTATGGTCTTCTACTGCCCTCCATCTATTCATCTACCCAGCCAAACTCTATGTCTGACACTGATTTACTGATCCTCCAACAAGCAAACTATCCCATGGACATGTCAGCTAATGTAGTACTATGCTCAGACATTCCTTTTGCTCCTCAGCCTAAAATGTGCATTTGCTTTAAAAGGGGAACTTGGGACACTGAGCATTA
Organism: Sander vitreus; assembly: GCF_031162955.1. Classification (NCBI taxonomy): domain Eukaryota; kingdom Metazoa; phylum Chordata; class Actinopteri; order Perciformes; family Percidae; genus Sander; species Sander vitreus. The sequence continues at coordinate 13,937,406 of NC_135860.1, forward strand.
AACGTCAGTTCAATGTCCAATCTCTGCTGCAGTCTCTGATAAACCACACATGAAGTTTAGACTGTTTTTTGGTGCTGCATTTCTTTATTTTAGACCAGAAAATACATGACTGCACATCTTAATATAATATGCACAATCAGGAGTAATCATCAGCATCAGAGACCTAGTCTAAAAGGTCTGTGTAGAAAATCTAAAACATTAAGGTGACTCTTCAATCTATAATCAATGTCAAATTTCTTAGTGGACACAGAGAATAAAGTATGGCGTCCACCTGTATTGAGTGTTCACTCTACTGTGCAGTTTGTAAAAGCTGTAAAAGTGATCTACTCTGCATTGATTCAAATTGTGATGTTACAGCAGTGTGACTCCTGCAAAGTTTGATTTTATGCCTGAAGTTAATTGGCTCCTGCATAGTGGTGTGAAACAGTCTGTATGTGTGTTTATTTTGGCTCTCACTCCAGTTCCTCTGTGTAGGAATCAGTGGTTGTGTACAGGAAGGTTTGGTTGCATGTGAGCAAGCGCGTCTGGGTTAACATACGGCTGCCAGCATTACTATGTTGCCAGTCAAGTTACAGCAACAGCCACCTGCCAAAACAAATGCTATTGTGGGTCACTGCAAACATAAAAAGTGTATGTGTCGCTTAGCGATATATGAGATGAGAACCAAAACAACCAAGATCCAAGAAGAAGAATATGGGAAAAAAGATAAAGACAAAGAAGAGGAAAGCAATAATGACAAGGACACTGATGGAGACCAATGTCAATTAGGCAGTAACTGTAACAGCAATGATGGAGAGACCGAGGTCAATTATCCAATAATCTTTATCTTTACCCCCACTGGATTCATAAATCAAAAGCTAATGAAGTTCTTCTCCTTTTCAGATGTATTATGAGTTTATGCACTCTCTGTCCTAGTCCAGGCAGAAATCCATCACCATATAAGTCTCGGCTGATTTGCAAGAGACAGAAAAAGACACTCTCCATTACTACAAATGTGAAAGGAGGAATTCAGCATTATATCAATCAGCTGACCATCGTGACAATCAGTAGACAAATGGGCCTTGGAGGATCTTTTGCAATTTGCTATAAAAAGCAAAACCCACCAATTTCGACTGGCTGTTACAGTACTCAAGCACTTCATGCTGCTCAGACAGGCTTGGAAATAATTGAAACAGAGCGGCACCAAGTGGTGACAAGTGAGAATTGTTTTAGGAGCAGCCAGTAACTGCTGTTTTTGCAATTACGTCACAACATCGAAAACGTCTCTGGTTGAACCACTGAACCCCTTTGAAGCAAAAACCCCAAATCCTCCAAATCTGATAGAGTTACAGTAAACCTTACCTTCAGATGATGGGCTACATAAACAGCATCAAATACATGAAATACCACTAAATAACAATACAAACTAGTAAGACGAGATAAGAAAAACTTGTCACAAGTGACAGATGTCTTTGACAGGGCAGGCTCAAATGACATAACATACATATAAGACACATATAGAAACAATGCAAAAATGACAGAAGTATAGAAAAACACCAATGCAGACTACTATATAAGTTGTCGATAACAATATGCATTTTCACAGGAATTGCTAGGCTATACCCTTTTAACATTGAAACAGCATGTTACTGTAAACAGTATCAGATTTCAGCAGCTTCCTTTTCTGAATTTTGTTTTAAGGTGAATTTTTAGCAAATACATCTACAAATGTTTTGCTGTATCACCACTGTTGGAAAGGGGAGAAGCTTTGTCCTGGCACTTTTAAACTTGATGACTATGACTTCAATACAGATCCAGCCTGAATGATATTCCCCTGTATTGAGTGAGTGGATTTCCCAATCAACAGACAGTACGAAATTGGGAAAGGACTTAGGACCTCAACTTCCAAATAAATGCAATTTTTGACTTGAGCAAATGATAATGATGAAGTTTGTAAAATATCTCTGTGGCAGATATGGACCTGTGCAAATTAAGTACACTGTATCCACTTACCAAAAGTCAAATTAGCATCAAATGAACTGGAATACAAAATTTTGCAAATGAATGTGTGGATCAATTAAGAGGAATAACACAGCATGCATGTCTCAGAGGCCTCCGAAATGAATTGTTTTTATGTGAATCGATTCTGAAATGGAGATTCTCTGTTTCCCTCCAGTGTCTCAATATGTGACAGACATCTAAAATAAGTCAAACAAACTGGAACTTTGTTTTTAAAGACAGGAAACCCATTAATTTTAAATCCGACCCAGTTTAAAGGCTTTCATGTTAGTAATCCCAGCTATTTTCTGGTGTAGTGATTCTTGGTCACTAGCGGTCAGAAGAGACAAACTCACGTAGTTGAAGAAGATGTATCTAGCTTAGCTTATAAAGTCGTTAGCCAGAAACTGTCTAGTTAGAACGTTATTTACACATCTAGCAGGAACACGGTTACAGGATCAATGCCGAGATCTTCTTTATGACCACCTGGGGAATATTCCCATATGTTATAGTCCTCGTTTGGTCAGCCAAGTCTTAAGAAAAATATCATAATTGTACCACTTTGTCCACCTCTCGCTCACCTCGCTGCTGGGAAAGTAGCGTACAGTCAGCTAGCCAACCGTTGACTTGCAGATGGCTACTACCGGAAACCGAACATTTCAGTCATTTTGGTTTTTATTTAATTCCTTGCAGGAAAAATGTTGTAAATGTGAGCTCACTGAACGGAGGATAATCTTATTGGTGCATTATCAGTTGGGAAAAAAATCGACAGCAGGTGGGTTTAAAGTAACAAAAACATGACTTAGTATGATGGAAAGGAGATCATTTGTATTAAAAGTTGAAAGAACCAACGTTAAATCAAAGATGGTGCAGAATTTCGTCCTCGCTCACCGACTGGACTGGAGTGCTGCTGAATGGTAGGCTACTGCTGCCACTAATGGAAGGTGAAATGCTACTAGTGCTGGGTCATAGGCACATAGAGGATACATTTTTGTATTACATTTAAGTCACTGGTTCCCATTACATGGAAGGTATTGAAAAAATATGAACTTTTCATAAACATATATCTATAAAAAATAGGAGAAACACTAAAATCCCATATGAAGAGGTGTGTCCACTGTGATACATTTTTGTATTAAATTTGAGTCAACGGTACAAATTACATGAACGTTTTTGAGAACAAAACATGGATATTCCATAAAAAATATTAGTAGAAAATAGAAAAGCACTAACACTTCAGTGTAAGGCACACACTGCGTTACAAGAATGGTTATTGATTCTCTGATATTGTGTTATTCCAGATCAGTGCTACACAACGGCTACAATGGTGAGCTTCCAGACCCATCATCTCTTGACACTAAAGCTGCCTATATGCTGGCTTTAAACCAGACTCTGCTCCACTTATCTGCACCAGGGATATCTCACCTGATAAACCACTTGTGGAGTCCATCTTTGGGAAAGTACAGGCTGGCGCCCTCTCGTATCAGCATCCACCTCCTACATCAGATGGTGTCATCACCCATGAGGATGCCTCCACATTCCCAAAAGTGCTACTAGAGGGCTACCAGTTAAAGCCAACAGAGAGGACATATGTGCCAACAAACCAAGAACAGTTGCATCTGACATCACTGTCTGTGACTTTGTCACAGTTGCACTAGATTGAAGAAGCAACAAGATGCAGAAGTGCAGCACCTGACTTGCATTCACTAAGGAAGGAGAGGGTGACGGCTTCAACTATTAGGGAGGTAAGCAATGTTAGAGGGCCAAGCACAGCAAAAAACCTGGCAGAGGGGATCATCTGAGGGACATGCCAAACAGCACTCATGAAGAGAGGATTGGATCTGGAGACATGTGCATTACAGGACTCACTGCAACTCAGAAAACCTGAACTTCAGAAAATGTGGACTAGTGATTCATCCTGATGCTCAGGCTGTACACTCCAGGCCTGTGCAAAATTCTGAATTTCAGAATTGGCCTCCATTCAATTCATGAATTGGAATTTGAATTGAATTGACTCCGCCCCACAGGAAGTTGAATTTGAATTTGAATGACAGGAAGTTGAATTAAATTCATGGCGATTTAAAGAAATTCCACACAGTCACACAACAGAAAGAATGTGTTGAATCCCACATACATTCAGTGTTAGGAAGGTTACTTTGGAAATGTAATTGCTTACTGTTATAAGTTACCCATTATAAATGTGGTTTGGATTACTTTATTTTAATTACTTTATCAATGCAAAGCAATTTCCTTTTAATTTGATTAGTAACTAATTGAATTACACATTTTACCTCAGTAATACAACTAAATACAATTACATTAATTTTGTAATTTAATAACATAATTTCATTACACGCAACTTTTCACTCCTCAACCCTGCATACATTTTGTTCCAAAATATAGATCACTCTTTAAGAGAACAAATATTTATTTAATTTAATTCCACAATTGACAAGAATTGTTTTCTTGATATACAATAAGTAATAAGTAAAAAGTGTGCTTGCATGCTTTTAAACACATATGATAACCAGTGTTGGGGGTAACTCCTAAGTAATGCCATAATATAATCACATTTGGCTGTAACTGAGTAATGTAACACATTAATGTTACTGTTACTGTTTGTTGTTGTGTGTACTGTAGTGTACTGTGTGTTGTGAGTTGAAGGTGTGTTTAAGCCCTTTATGAGCTATATGCCAGGCTCTTGCTGTGTTGCGCTACAGTAATGTAATGAGTAGAGTAATGAGTTACTATCCATAGAGAATAACAAGTAAGGTAATGCATTATGTTTGATGTTTTTTTAAAGTGAATAATGTGTATTACACGTTCTTGAGTAGTGACCCCAACACTGATGATATCAAATATCAGTAGCATAATACCATCAAGAGATGGTTTTCAAAATAAAAGACTGTCTGTCTGTTAACTTACTTGTAGATGCCCTTTGGAATTTGAAGTAGCCTTGATGGAGCCACAGACTGGAGCACTGCAGTGTTTGCATATGGCTCTGTGGTTTCCAGGTGTTCTTGTTGGAATTGATTTTTCAAAATGAACTAGTACAGATGACCTTTTAGGCCTGCTATTATTTTCCATGTTGCTGTTATTACAGGTGTCAAATCTATAAACGTTTGTAATCTGAAGTTGTAAGGGACTTCTGAAACTTAAAAGTCCTGTGTTGACCATCAAATTGTGTAGAAAAGAAGCTTTCAAACAAATGTCTACCTCAAATTGTTTGTTTGTTTTGGCAGTCATTCTCAATTCATTTCTGAATTGTGCACAAGCCTGGTACGCTCAGCGGAAGTTGTCAAGCAACCTGAGATTTCACCGGAAATACAAGACACTGCTGTGCATAGAGCATATTGTCACAGTTGTAATACTAGTGGTGGAAAGTCATTAAGTACATTTACTCAAGTATTATATTCAAGTACAATTTTGAAGTACTTTTACTTTAGTATTTCCATTTTATGCTACTTTATACTTCTACTCCACTACATTGCAGAGTAAAATATTGTACTTTTTACTCACTACACACACTACTTTGCAGATCCAGATTATTAATACATAATATAACCAACAAATAAATACTGGTGTATTATTTTGGATAAAGATTAGGGCATCTTTTAAAAAAGCAATGCATCATATAATCGCATGCATTCGGCATAATTGTGCCACTGTGGACATGTGGAGGAGTAACTGTAGAGGCCTGAGAGTGGCGCCCAAGAGCTTTACAGGAAAATTCAGGACAGATGGGTCCATGTATTACAGTAAGTGCAATTCATTATCCATGTGTAACATTATCCACATTGACATTATTTCATTATTTGATTTCTGTTTAACTCCCTCTAGGTGTGGTCAAGGTAACCGCTTACTGCACAGCACTTCATGCTCTTATACTCATTTACACATATTCGCATGTCCACAACAGTTTCAGTGCTCATTGTTATTGATCTTCCAAGTGTCTGTGTTTTGATGATGAAGGCCATAAAATTTGATTCACAACATTTTCATACTCATCAAACCAGTGTGTCTGTAGATGGGGGCATTGTCATCCTGGAAGAGACACCCATCAGGATAGAAATGTTTCATCATAAGATACAGGTGATCAAAATACAAGTACATTTTTAGCTCAAACTGTTATAAGAGTTTTTTTTTACTGTAAAATCTATCTTGTAGCCTACATCTGAAATAATTTGGCTAACCTGAATCTTGATAGCCTTGTCAGTATCAGGGCTCTAGCGTCTTCATCATTCCCTTAATAATCAGATTCATCAACCTTTTTCACAGCACACATTTTGACTTGTTATAGCAGGAAAAGTACAGGTGGAACTAATAAGATTAAATGTAATTAATCATTTCCAGCATTTAATGTGACACAATGCAGCATTTAATTATGTGCCAGTAAAATGCCCCATACAACAGAGCCACTGTAGGGGTCAAACATTCAGACATGTACCATTCACCTTTATCTGAATTTGAATAATTTCAAATTAAAAGGCTGATATAACGTTCTGGAAACCTTTATAAATAGTTAAGATGTAATTAATTACTTCATTAATGATTAATAAATCAAATGAATAATTGACTAATGCTATATTTGTAAGGCATTAAAAAGAACAACTTTTGGGTTGCCAGGTTGTGAAACGTCCTCTTCCAGCGTGACACATGCTTTATCTTTTTAGCTATAGCTCCTCAAATTCATCAGGAACACCCCTCCCCAACCACTTATTTTCTAGAAAAGGACATCTGATCTAGAATCAGACTTGATGGATTGTTGTAAAAACCTTTTATTGATTATATATTAACAATATAAAAACATGTATAACTGCACGTGACTAACTAAACTAAAGCTTAGTGAGAACTGAAAACATGGTAACATTGGATTTTCCACAACCTGGCAACCCAAAAGTTGATCTTATCAATAACCGATCTAAATGATGTATTAACCAATAATAAAGCCAACAATTATAGCATATAAACCCGTTATAAAGGTACTTTGTTTTTAGTTATTTTCCACAAAGTTGGAGATCTTATGTGTGAATGGCAGCTCAAAGAAAGAAATAAGTAAGTCAGAGGTGAACTGAAATATTTGACAGAGAGAAATCGTCAGAGCATGTTTTAAAAAGAAAGAGAGGGAGAGAGAAATGTGGGTTTGAGGTTTGTCAATGTGAACCAGTTACTCAGAGAGGACTCTGGTGGGAGGGAGGGGAGCTCTGAGGATAAATGCGCTCTTTCATTTCAAAGTGAAAGAAATCCGTTACTAGAGGCACATAGCCTATTGACATCGACAGAAACTCCCGGCAAACAACCGATTTGCTGTTAATGGGAGAAAATCAGCAGAGATAATCATGGATAACAAGTTATCTGAGAAACCTCACCTCAAACTTTTGGCTTGATGAGCGAAGTTTCTGTCTACAGGAGAGCTTGATTTTCAAAGACGCGCTCCGGAGTAAGGAAGGATAAAGCGCGGTGCTGGGAAGACTGTTTGGGAAGGTGTTACACATTAGTAATGGTTTAATCAGTCTGAACTGCGGCCTCTTGTTGGATGGGACAGGTGTAAGATTTTCACGCCCAAAACATGGGTCACTGAGGTGTCAATTAAGTTTTTTTCTCTTTATCCTAAAGAGCTTTTCGTACACTTATAATATAAGTTTCTCCTGTGGTGCCAAATATTCCTATAGGGACTTTAGGAAACGCAAAAATCACGGACAGGAATTTTCGTGTAGAGTAGGTTTCTTTTATTTTCATCTTTATTAAACAACTCGAGACTGCTTTTGTAAACGAGCCCGCACACGCACAGCAGACATGCCACTGCAGCACCGTTTGACCGGATTTTACGCATCTCTTGGGGAAAGAGAGAACTGAAAAAGCGCGTGTGTGTTTATGTGTTTGTGGTGGACACCGATGCACTGCATTTCCAACAGCTCAGGGGACACCACTTTGTAAACAGGGAACAAAAAGAGAAAAATAGAGACTCTTCTTTCATTCGATTTTATAAATGGAGCTGCGTAATTACCTGTTGTGCCTGGACTTCATCCTCCTTCTTAAAGGTAAGAACCACTTTATAGTCATTTTTTAAAAGTCATAATTTGGTTTAGAAGTCCCAAGTTTTAACACGTGTTGTTTTTTAAATAAGATGAAAGTAGGCTACTTAAGGATAACGGGAGTCTGAACATGGGCGGGGTGGGGGGGGGGGGTGTCACTGCTCTTAAAGCTAACTTGTGAACTTTGGAGAACTAAAGTCGACCTCTTGTCCATGATTGATGCCTCTTCACTTCCCAGTTGCTCTCCAGCACTGTCTCTCTAGGTGATATGGTCATTGACCTCTACAACTTTTGCACTTTAACAGACAACATGTGTGAATGATTGTGTCACACGTGCCTCCCTGAGTCCCAAATAGTTTTATTCTGTGTGACTGACTATGAAGACATTCCTAACATGAGTGTGTGCAGGAGAGGAGAGAAGCAGACATATTAAAACATATGGCCACACTGCATTTGCCAAACAGATAAAAGGTATAGGAAGTTGTGCATGAGTCCAACAAAGTAATGCTCAAAGTCTGATCCTTGTGTAAATCTATCATGTTATGTCAGTAGTGAGGAAGTATTTCATTCTTGCTGGAGGCCTCCAACTAACAGAAGATGTTTGGAGCGATCACAGATATTTGCATGTATCCTCTGCCAAAAGGTTACTGGTTCATCTCCTCTTACAGCTGACACCTTCTGACCCTGGCAGCTGTGTAACTTGACCCCACCCACCATATCAGCCATATCCATAACTTAGACTTGATGTCTAAAGTTCCCCTAATAAGGCATCTATGCCATGTGTGTTTTCTCCATGGAGCATGAACATCAGCTCCCTTCATGTACTCATGTCCGTTGTGGCAGAGCAGCCTCACACACCTCATTGAACCATTCCTGCTCACCAGCAAGAAAAAGACCATTGTTGTCTACCAAGTGTTTATGCAGCTGATAAGCAGAGGTTTAACTGCATGGTTTAATCATATGCAGCCGTGATGCAAAATGATATCAATAAGCTGGGGTATTATGTTATGCAAGGTATGTTAAGTTTTTACCTGCTCTAAATCTCACACACACACACACACACACACACACACACACACGCTGACGTTAATGAATAGATTGTGCCAAATTGTTACATGTAGACGGAAGAATAATTATCCACCCAGCCAGTTTTCATGCTATGCTTCTCATCCAGAAGCTGAGGAATGAACGAGGACCACAAACGTATACACATACACACACACACACACACACACACTTACACGCACGCACGCATGCACGCACGCATGCACACACACACACACACACACACACACACACACACACACACACCTTTTTACACATGCCAGCAGCCAAATGTTGCCTGTGGTTAAGTTTTACACAATGCACTCTATTATCAGTTTAAATCACGCATGTACAAAAAAAAATCGTTTCCTTTTTTTTCCTGTGCAATCTTTCATTTAATTTGTACTGTAGCTTATGTGATCTTAGCTTAAGTGTTCCTGCATGTGTGTGAGTTTGTTAGCTTGTGCATGTGTCATACAGGAGCATGTAGGTGAGTGAGTGTGTGTAATGTTAATGGTTTCAGCAGAGCTCCCCTGATGTGGACAGCAGGCATCCCATGCCTGTTACACTCTGTTATGCTTTACTGAGATGCCAAACACAGGTGTGCTTGCGAGTGTGTGTTAGTCATTCATAAATTGTTGCTATTATTCTCCCAGCTATCTTCTTATATTTTTTTTTTACTCTCCCATTATTTGCTGACTTTCATTACTACTCCCCCTCTTCTTCCACCCACATTCCCCAGGAGAGGGTGACAAAGATGAGAACAGAACACGAAAGAGATAATGGAGAGAAAATCTGTTAAAAGAGGGTGAGAAGAGGTAAAGGAGGGGGATGCATGGGAAACATTATGAGTCTGTTAAACAAAGATGATAGAAACAGACAGTCAAGCATTTCACAGAGGTGCTTTGAGTCAGGGATATAAATTAAAGACACAGAGAAACAGACAAGGAGAAAGGGAAACTTAAATATGTTCAGTCCAATTAAAACAACATACATCTATAGGGGCTTTCCGACCAGAGGGATTTTTGCAGTTCTTAGAACTAAATGTTCCTAGAACACTTTTTTTGTCATGTTCCGACAGGAAAAATGTGGGGATTTTTAAGTTCCTCTGGCTTCAGTAGCGTACTTTTTTAGCTCCTACTTCAGAGCAGGGTCTTTTCCCTTTTCCCTTTTTCTAGGTGTACTTGATTGGTCAAACTTATAAGTCACGCCCACTGCCAACTCAGAAACTTGCAGACAGAGCAACAATGGGACATTTTTAACAATTTTCACCATCTTATTCATCATTAAATTCACTTCTGACAACGTTTTAGGCGAGAAATTAACTGTTTAGATTTCGAATATAGGCAGTCTTGCGAAAATTGATGCCGAAATGACAATTTGCTTCAAAGTTTTCGGAGTTCAGAAGCTCCATCAAGTGAGGCGACAGCCCGGCAAGCGCCTTCCGCGGCTTCTAGCTCGTCGCTTGGCCAGTCATGCTCAGACACCTCGCGGTAAGCTGGAGGTCTCTCAGACCGCTCTCGTAAATAAGAGGCTTTTATTTCGCCGTTGACGGTTCGTTTGTTTAAATATCACAACACATGTCCATCATAAGATTAACGGGAACCTGTGGTTAACTGTCTTTTCGGAGTTAAACTCTAAGCGTGTCCTGCGGCTCACCGGCAAAGACCGTTGCAGTGCTTGCGTCACTCCCTTACCCCTCCTACCAGTCCCATATGGCCACTTGGCCAGTGGGAATACAAACGGAAAAAAAGATTTTGGGGGAGAGTAGTTCTTAGAACTGCTTAGAAGTGTACTTTTCCTCTAAAAAGTACAAGTACTATCCGGTTGGAAAGCACCTAATGTCTCTGCATATGGCTATACGTGCTAGCATATCTCTATAGTTTTCAAAACATTGTAGTGTCAAGTTCAGTTTCTGTGCACACACATGTATACATAGCCTACTGCACAATCACAGCCATACACATCCAGCAGCAGTAGCGCCCAGAGCTGAACGTGTGGTTGAGAGAATCTGGACCCAGTTTGGCTTGATAAATGTTTGCCGTCAGTTGTCATGGCGATGGGTGGTCAGACAGGCTGTGGTACAGTGTCATATATAAACCCCAATGAAAATGGAGCCACAGGAGGGAGGACAGGACAGGGAAAACAGGGAACGATGGTACAGTTCTGTTGGTTGGGAAGGGAGGGGGCCTTGTGGTAGAGTTACAGTGTGTGTGTGTGTGTGTGTGTGTGTGTGTGTGTGTGTGTGTGTGTGTGTGTGTGTGTGTGTGTGTGTGTGTGTGTGTGTGTGTGTGTGTGTTAGGAGAGAGGGTAAAAGAAAAGAGCAATTTATGGTTTATGAGAGAATGAGTGAAATAGGAGGATGACAGAGAAAATCAGTAGCAGCGGGTTGTTATCGGAGCCCTGGTTTGTTGTGGAAAGCAATTTGGAATCGGAGAGGGTGGGTGATGTTGCCACAAGAAGAGACAGAAACATTTTACTACACTGTATAAAAGCGGTGGTGGGAGAGAAAATGAGAGAATAACTCGTTGCAACAAAACTGGATAGAAAGATTTGTATTCATTCTTGCCATGAAAACAGAAGATTTAGTATTAAGGAATGACTCTGTCCTTGCCTACGCATATTCCCATAGGTGAAGTGTATTAAACATCTGTGTAGAATCAGATAGCCTAGAGATGGAGAAATCTCATCAAAGGCACCAGAGGTTTGGACGTTGAAATATTGGAAGCTCACTCAGATCTGCAAGATAAGCAGAAACAAGACGTCTACAGCTGCACTAGCAGCTCTGTGAGGCTCTACTTACATAGGCACAGTGGTGCTTTGAGTTAAATGCTAATGTTGGCATGCTAACTTGCGCACAATGACAGTCCTAACATGTTGATGTTAAGCAGGTACAAGATTTACTATGTTCACCATCTCAGTTTAGCATGCTCTGCAAATTAACACTAAAGTACTTCTGAGGATGTCGTTTTGATTGCAGGTGTTTGGTCATTAACCAACAAATAACCCAATTTTGACCTGATCATGGCGCTAAGATAGCAAACAGATGACTAAAGTTATCACAATCTTATGGAAATCCATCAAATATAAGTTGAGGTATTTCAGTCTGGACCAAACTGGTGGACCCATCTGCTAGCATGACTATAAAAAAATATATATTTGTAGCTGTCCACTGAGTAAATCTGGGTACAAGGAAAATAAGAAACTTGGCTGAAAATGCAATGACATTACAATGAAAAACATCTGTATAGAAGAGAAATGAAAGTGCAGGTAGAAAGAACATCAGTATGCGAGAAAGGAAGCAGCAGAGATGGAAGAGAAACAGTGAACATATCTAGTTTCTCCTTCAAAACCAAGTGGAATCACCCTCTGGTTGACTGGTCCAAGGTAAGTATCTGTGTGTGTCTGTGTGTATTTGTGGGGAAGTATCTGTATACAAGTGTGTGAGTAGCTGGTGTATAATCACAGCAGCAGTGTTCTGGTCTTTTTCCCCATCTGGACTACTTTTCTCCAGTGGAATCACTGAGTAGTACATTAGAAGAGTTATTAGAGATGCCCCCGGATGCTGCTTAATTACATTACATAATTTATTTAAAAAATCCCCTTTTACAAAACACAGCCAACACACCCTGCTTTTGATGGCTACAAATAACATTTAGTAGATGCATAAGTGGGACAAGTTAAATACCAACTGTCAAGAGTAGCATAGTGTTTCTAAGACTGAAATAAAAAAAATACAACCTAATGCTGCTCTTTAATTTAGGTGGAATTGTATATCTGAAGGAAATAGCAAGGAGAGTTTATTTCCTGTCACACTTTGCTGAAACAGGAAATAAATGTGGATTCATTGTTATCAGTCTGTACAGTATACTGTGCATTTTTATAGGCTACATTTAATACAAAGTTTAATCCAAGTGTGAACCAAACAAAGAGCCTACTTGGTATGAACCTGACATTTCCTCTAGTGCCACCATGACGTTGATATTTGTGGTTTTGAGATAAATGTCTCAATAACTATTGGATGGATTGCCATGACATTTTGTGCACACATTCATGTCCACCTCAGGATGAATTGCAGTAACTTTTGTAATCCCCTGACTTCATCTAGTGTCATCATCTTTGGTTAATGACATTCCCATCGGCCTTAGCTGTCCTTTGTGTTTAGTACAAATGTGAGCATGCTAACCATTAAACTAAGATGGTATACTTGCTAAACATCAGCATGTTAGTATTGTCATTGTGAGCATGGTAGCATGCTTAGCATTTACCTCAAAGCACCGCTAACGCCTCACAGAGCCGTTAGCATGGCTGTAGACTCTACTCTTTAATTTTCATTAAAAGTAAATGTTTTATTTGGTCAAAACCTTAATGAAAAAAAAAACAACAGTTGTGTATCTAGTATTTATGGTTGTTTGCGTTTCTTTTAAAAGATGTCATGACTTATTGATGGACTTTAGGGTAGAAACCAGAGACAACCTCAGACCTGATGTAGGCAAGGTAACTGACAACTGGAGAAGACTTGTGCGACTTGTTTAATTTTAATTACTAACATTTTCCGGAAAACTTTAAATTCCTGGATCCACAACTCATAATAAATCAATTTACTAATGTGAAGAGCTGCAATGCGGCTAACAAAATTCCTAATCTTATTTATTATGAATTCTATATAAAAATCTATTCTATGAAATCTGTTTCATTTGTTCATTCAGTTTCACTTTAATTAACAAAGCAGGAAACATTTAGTCTATGTAGGTCTGTATTAATCTACCTTTATGTATTTTTTTCTGATGTTGGAAAACCATATTTAGACTTTCCCCTTCAGACTGTGAACAAACAAGATGTGTGTCTTTCATTTTGCCAGTTGCAACATGTTTTCATGCTTCAGTTTACACCTAAATGTTCACAACGTGAATGTGAACTGTGACTACCATCTTGTTGCTCTCTGTCTTCTCTGTCTCCCTCACCTCTCTCTCTCTCTCTTGTATGAAGGGCAGGCTTGTGTGTCACAACAGGGGGCTTACTATACTCCATCGTTTTTCTAACCCACACCCTTCCCTGCCTTGCCTCTTCTCTCCCCTCTCCTCTTCCTCTTTCCCCTCAAACTGAACTCCCTTTTTCCTCAAAGGTTGCCTTTGGTCACTATGTTTATCCATCGTTTTCAGTTCCCCTTCTCGTTGAAATAATAATCTGACTCTGCACTGTAGATGTACGGTTGTTTACACACAGTTTTTAGCAGGTATTATAACGCCTTAAAGAAAAAGTTTAGCATATTGGGAAATGCGAAGAGTTAGATGTGAAGCTTGATATACTATGCTCATATTTTACAATAAATATGAAGTTACTAAAAAGTAGACCAGCACTAAGACGGTGATTCGTGTTTTTTACACTTTTGTTTTGGTACATATTAAACAAACGAGATATAACGTGTTAATTTGCGATGCTTCAGATGTGCTGGTAGGCAGATTTCGTTACCTTTGGACAGAGCAAGGCTATGGAGCTAAATCAGGGCCAAATGTTTTGTTAATTTGAAAAAAATATATAGTAACACAATTTCCTGAAGGCAACATGACTGAGGAGAGTCTTCTGCCTTTGTTAGGCTGTCACTCATAATTCCACGCCCCTCTGAGTTGAAGCCACGCCCCCTACGCAAAATCTGGGCCAAAAGTCTGAAACTGAAAAAAACTGATCTGAACGTGTAAAAAAACTGATCTGAAACTGTAAAAAACTGATCTGAAACTGTAAAAAAAGATTTGAAGGCGTAAAAAAAATAAGTTTTGAATCTGAAAACATGAAATGTGGAACTGAAAACAAATATAAAAGTGAGAAATGAAAATTAATAATTTATTCAAAATAATTCCAGAATTTAATCTAAATTTTATTCAAACTGAAAGAAAAATTGGTACACTTATATTTAGTTTGAATACATGGTTTTATTTTTCAAGTTTTAGACCAAAACTTAAATTTTCAATTTCAAGCTTTAGTTTTTCAACTATATATATTTTTTTCAAATTAACAAAACATTTGGCCCTGATTTAGCTCCATACAAGGCTAGCTGTTTCCCCCTGTTTCCATTCTTTATGCTAAGCTAAGATAGCAAACTTTTGGCTGTAGCTTTATATTTAACAGACAGATATGAGAGAGGTATCGATCCTCTCATCTAACTCTCGGCCAAAAGTGATCATTCAGTTTTCCCCTTTTGTGGTCAGTTTACCTTGTGTATAGACTGATAAATGCACTTGCACTTTTGACATTTTACACTTTGACCTTTTGAAATTGCTGCTATTAATCCTTGTGTATGTCTTTTGTCATACTTGTGCTTTTGGATAGTTTTTTTGCCTTGAATTGCCCCTTGAGAGAAAAATAAGGATTTTGAATTTAATTATTTCCCTTTAAGTTGCTTAAAGGTTGGAAAAATCATCTTATTCCACATTGTCTGTCAGTACCACATCTATATTCAGTGTGAGCTTGTTCCAGCTCTTCATTTAAGCTATATTATGTTTACACTGAGTGAAATATTCAAACCTAGGACTGCATGCTATTTTATGACTTCACCATCTCATTAAAAGAAAATATTGTAGATGTCTTATGACTCATTTTATATACATTTTCTCAAAATTCAGCCTGTTATATTTGGCATCTTTGGAAACTTTGGGATCTTCACTAGAATTTAACATACAGTTCTATGGGACTGAACAAAGTTTGGCTGTGCAGCATGAGTTTGTGATGACTGACTCACCTGTTTTTGGGGTTTGGAGGTTAAGGGAATGACTATTTAAAAAAAAGTGTTGTCTTTACGTTTGTGTAATAAATCTTTTCTGTTATGTCTTTCAGGATTGTGTCAGTGTTTCAATATAGATGTAAAGAATCCGCGAATCTTCACTGGTCCAGAGGATGCTCTGTTTGGCTTCTCTGTTTTACAACATGAAGCAAAGGGAGAGAAATCGTAAGTGTGTGTGTGTGTGTGTGTGTGTGTGTGTGTGTGTGTGTGTGTGTGTGTGTGTGTGTGTGTGTGTGTGTGTGTGTTGAAAGAGAAACAAATAATTAAACTGTCCTAATTCTTACACAAAGAGGATGTGCAATGATGTTTTGATGATAAATGACTGACTGTTTCATTCTGTTGAAGGATGCTGGTCGGTGCTCCCTGGGACGGCCCGCCCAACAACAGGAAAGGAGATGTGTACAAATGTCTCATAGGAGAGGAGAAGTACTCAAACTGCAGCAAAGTGAACCTAGGTGACAGAAACAAATATCATTTACAAATCAACTCTCCCTGATGTGTTACCCAGATGCTACAATAAACTCTATCTCTCTCAGGTGAGATTGCTCTCCGGAACGTTTCTAAAAACCTGAGAAATTCTCACCTGGGAATGACGCTCACTCCAGACTCACCTGATGGCTTCCTGGTATGTAGTTTCAACACTGAGAGACAATATATTTTGCTACGTGGCATTTGAGTCGTGTGTGGGAGCCTAAAGGGATGTGGTGAGACCAGGTTGTGTTTGTTTGAAAGAATTTTTAATGAATCATCTCCGTTGGTGTGTTTTTATTTGATTTTTGATGTGACTATGTGCGGTTCACTGATCCACCACTCTGAATACCTTTTTGGAGATTTATATGCACACTTACAAAGTAAAACACATAGGCTGAACTCAGACCATGCTTTCAATGCATAGGCATAATACTGTAATTACTGTTCTTGTGCAAGTTGTGAGGCTATGCCTGCCTCCCTCTGGCTGATCTCTGTATTATTTTTGCGATATTGTAGGAGGTACAAAAGTTTTCGTTCTCAAATCAAAGTAAAATCTCAGAGCAAGTCCTCATTTTTGTGACTTAAGTCTAACTCAAGTCTGAGTGTCACATCTCAAGTCTTCAACTCTGACACACAACTCGCTGTTGCTCTCCAATTTCTCCAGTTTTGAGACCTGGTTTGCAGAGGAACACACTTGTGCCTTGGCCAGCAAGCAGAAGTGTATGTGTTTTGTATGTGTGTTTGTATGTGAGTTACTGTGTGTGTGTGTGTGTGTGTGTGTGTGTGTGTGTGTGTGTGTGTGTGCGTGCGTGCGTGCGTGCGTGCGTGCGTGCGTGCGTGCGTGCATGTTTTGGTGTCTGCCAGGTTTTTACTGCATGCTCCGGGTGTGGAGTCGTGTACAGTTCACAAACGCCATCCAGCTTAGCCCATTTAATGTGTGTGTTTATCTAAACCCCAGTGGTCAGGTCTATAACAGGATCGGAATGCGTCTCCGGCCCTTTGTTAATGACAGACCTACCAAAAGCCATAGCACCTCTCTCGCTTTTCTCCGTCCTCTCCCTCCTTCTTTTCTCTCATCCCTCTCTTCATCCCTTTTTCTCTGCCTGTCTGTGTGCCTGAGGAGAAACCCGTCTATAATGACAGGGCGAGCAAAACCAGGATCTTTCTCTTTCTCCCCCCATTTCACTCACTTTTCTGTCTTTCTCTTTTGTCTCTCTGCTGAATGCACAAGTTTCTCTTTTATCTCCTCTTTCTGCACTTTCCCCCTTATTCCTCCCTCTTGGTATGAACTAAATTAAATAAACGGCATGCTTTGAAGACAGAAATATTTTTATATGATGCCCCCAACCCACATTCACTCCCCTACATTTAGCACAATCAGATTTAAATTGCTCTTGTGTTCCAGCTCTGTTAAACCACTCATGACAGCAGTGACTGCCAACATGTCAACAATAGTCTCTCTCTCTGCCTCTCCCTCAATTTTCTGTCCCACCAAACCACACTATTGTAGTTTTTCCATGACTTATTCCCTCTCATGACTTGTTTTCTTTTTGTTCCGCGTCGGCCCTCATTTGGGCTTTTGTTCTTTGTTTATTCAGTCACCCGACCACATTTGTATTCAAACCCTTTGATAACGACGTTAGCGTTGTTTTCATTGACTGTAGATGCTCCTAAAATTTCTTCACCTGTAAGACAGATGCTGATGTGTGTTTGGCAGGCATGTGCCCCTCTGTGGTCTCAAGAGTGTGGTACGTCTATGTTCAGCACTGGCATCTGTGCCTCTGTCAGCGATGACCTAGAACCAAGAGGGACCATTGCTCCAACAGCACAAAGTAAACACACACACACACACACACACACACACACACACACACACACACATTGAGAGGCCTGCTTTAGCCAACCAAATATTTCTTTTTTAACATACACATGTGACAGGGTGCTCCACATACATGGACATTGTGATCGTGCTGGATGGCTCCAACAGTATCTACCCCTGGTACGAGGTCCAGAACTTCCTCAGCAACATCCTCAGCAAGTTCCACATCAGCTTGGACCAGATGCAGGTAACAGTGCAAGTCAATGTGTATTTGCACTGCCTACAAATATTATTTACATTAGTAATGGAAACTTGTGGGTTTGAATTTGAGTGAGTCTCCCACTTAAATCTCTGGAACCCCTTAGCTGTTGCCCAGAAGAGTAAGACAAGCTAGTCCCTTGAGTGAAAACATGCACAGAGTGACACATGCAAAGATCCAGTTTGGCAAATAAAGACCAGAATGAATTGCTTTAGTAATGTAAAGGGAAGTGAGCCGAGCTAGCTTGAGGTTTAGGAGGAATGGAAGTCTGAGGGGGGGATCTGGGGATGTGATTCTGAGCTAAATAACAAGAGGAGTGAGAGGGGGTTTGGGTTTTGAAAAGGGAGGGTAAGGGGTAGCAGGCAATGTGAGGTGAAGAGGAAATACCTCTGGTTTTTGAATGAAATCAAAAATTCCCCAAGTTCACTGTTTGCTTTAACAACAGGATTGGTACTTAAAGAGATAGTTCACCCCAGAAACAAGAGTCTCAGATGTTGCTTTCCACAACCATATGTGCCATGAACCATGAACATGTGGCATTGTTGAAATACTTGTGTGTTTTTGTGTGTTTTTGTGTGTTTGTGTGTGTGTGTGTGTGTGTGTGTGTGTGTGTGTGTGTGTGTGTGTGTGTGTGTGTGTGTGTGTGGGCTCACGTTCAGGTTGGTATACTGCAGTATGGTGAAGTAGCAGTCCACGAGTGGTCTCTGAAGGACTACCAGACCACACAGGAGGTGGTGGAGGCCGCCAAGAACATCAGCAGACAGGAGGGACGAGAGACGCGCACTGCATACGCCATCCACACAGCCTGGTAGGCCTGTCATTCACTGTTACTTCACTGTTACTTCACTTCTACTGGCTGATGTTATTTGTACTGAAACATACTGTAGATTTGGCTAGCTAACTTGAAACTGTCTGGCTGTTTTTCCTCTCTCAATATATCACTGCATAATATTTAGTTATAATGACAATCAGGTCTATTTGTTCTAGTCTGTTCTTTCACATAATATGCTCCAGTGTGATCCCATCAGACTGCTTTTGATTAACAGCAAGATGTCATACAAGGATTAGATTAAACATTGGGTATATAAAGCTGCTCCAATTAATATTTAGATTTTACCAATAGATGAAATTACTTCACAGTGGCAAACTCTCAACTCTTCAGCATCTTTCAGCTCATTGTTTTGGTTTGATGTCCTGCTACTTTACTGTTTTGGTTCACTCTCACTACTCTCATCAAACACGTTAACAGCCGGAGCAGGCAGCTGTTATCAGCAAAAAAACCTGACGAACCCATTACACACTACTTGCCCAGCATCAGTGAGCTCACAGACAAAGTTAGTGACAAGCTGGTCAACGTAGTGGAGTATTTAGCAGTGAAAGAGAAAGATCTTTCCATCAGGAGTTGGTGGAGACTATAGACTGTAAAAATAGTGGACGTAACATTAGTGACATGACCCACTGGTTTGTGGACTGCCGTTTTGAAGCTGGGAGTTTGCATTTTGGCCGTCGCCATCTTGTTATTTTGGAGCCGTGGACAAAAGGGCAGAGATGGGGTGGATGACACGTCTAAGCCAGTGTTGTGTATGGTTTAAATGGCGCTGTGCTAAGCTAAACACTAATGAGGTTAAGTCACAGATTTTCAACCCTTCTGACGAGTCATCCAACATAGTTTTGCAGGAGGGTAAACACAAACCTCCAGGTACTGGCGTCATACAACTAAATAAACGGCAGTACACAGACCTGGTTGAACATCGGCAGCCTTTCTCTTAAGTTAACAGCTATCTCTAGCGTTAGCTAGCTAGCTTAGTTGACATAGCGCAGAACAAGACATTTTATGGTGACCAAAATGTTACAATCAACTATGATAAAGTGAAAACACACAGTGAAAGAGTCAAAGTTTAAGACGAAAACATGGACAACAACCATAACAAGTTCAAGGCTATTTTAATGTAAACGGTGCCATGAATATACAATCCATGGTAAACTAGTTGTTGAGACCATGAACTCATTAGGAAAATGTTTACTGAGGTAATAAATTAGATAGAATGCAGGTGTAAGGCACTTCCCCATTGGCTTCACTTTTCAGGCCCAGAAGTTGCCGCTTTGTGGAGACCAAAAACAGAGCTAAAAGTGAATATTGGATTTTGCCAGCTGAACACAACATTTCTAAATTAATGATTATGTTGCTTTGTGTTTGCTGGATGAGTAAATAAGCAACTGTTTGCTTAGTGTTGTGTTAACAATTTGTCATGCCGCCCCCAAGTGGCCAAAAAAATCAATTAATGCAGGTTTAAAGAATGTTGTTATAGCTAAAGTTTTTTTGGAGCATGTGCAATAGAGTCCGAATCGGGCCGAATTTTTCTGTCCGAGCCCGGCCCGCGTCCGACAGAGCCATGACCGAACCCGGCCCGAGCCCGACAGGCATTAAGAAATTTGTGTCCGAGCCCGACCCGAGCCCGACACAGTTAAAATCTAATTTTTTTTCTCATACTAATAACACATGTAGGCTATGTTTGTTTGTGTAGAAAGCTTTCATTAAGCAACTATAGGAAGGCATTCAGAAATGTCAACAGATGAGCGCATCAGCACACACGGGGCAACAAGCGCACGTTAATAAGCTGTTTAATTTAAAATGTTAAATGTGTTAACCTTTCCTGATTGCTTCGTTTCCGACCGTGATCAGAAAACCAGGGGAGACTCGTTACCTCCAGGGCCGACGTTATATAACGTTAGGGTTATATCCCGTTTTTGGTGAGCAAATGAATGAACTTGGCTTTCAGTCTGGGGTTTATCTCGGACACCGCACACACTGTTGGCTACAAAACTTAAACTTATTCCACCAACTCTGCTCGGTCGCATCTACACATCTGCTTCCTCTTTCTCTATCACTCTTCTGCCCACTTTACACACGCACTGAGCTTTCTTAAAGGAGCTGCAGCACCATTTTACAACAAATGCCTTATCGCGCTGATGTGACTGAGCCCGACACGAACCCGACCATAATTTCTAAATATCTTTCCGAACACGGCCCGGCCCGTCGGGTACCGTCGGGCTCGGTTCAGGTAACCATGACTTAATGTGCAAGTAACTGAACAGAGATTTATAAATGATAGAATCCTGACTATCTTTAAAATACTCTCCTTTAACTGTATTGTTGCCCAGTTTCTTATTACCTTCATGACTTTTCTTATAAAGCACATTGGGGGTATTTAAGCTGGTAACCCAAGTCTAAAGAAACAGCTCTATAGGTTGAGGGTCAGCGACTAAGCGAAAATCTCTAAGTCTTAAAATATCTTTTTCTTTTCAAAATAAAATTCCTGCTTTATTAAAGTCATACCCACATGGAGCACCACACCCAGACCCGATGTGTGGCCACAGCTTCCTTTTTGGGATGTGTGTCTTGGAGAGGTGTTCCATACATACACACACACACACACACACACACACACACACACACACACACACACACACACACACACACACACACACACACACACACATGTAATTGGAGAGTTCCTGTTTTCTGGTACATTTAAAGGTAAAAGATGGAGAAGTTTAGGAGAAACATTTAAAAGGTAGTTGAAAAGCAGTGACTGGAAAATGGAGCCAGTAAAAAAGTGTAACTGTGGCATTAAAACACCAGTGACGGAAAATCCAGACACTACTACTACTACTACTACACACTCTCTCTGCGCTTTACCTTTCAATGTCACTAATTCCCACCCTGACAGATGGCGAACACACATTAGTAGACTCCTCATTGATCATGACAAAAAAAGAAATATGAAACTTGTTACTCAGAAATCTTTTTTAAATCGCTAATGTGAAAGTTCTCTCAGGCGTGTGCGTCAGAGTAAAGAAATCAAGCTGGGGTTACACGTTTTTAAATAGTTTAGGAGTAATTTGATTCCAATAGGAGGTAATAAAAAGAAAAAAAACAACTCATGTTTTGACATATAAATAAATATTTGCAAATATACAGCACGTACTCCTGCTCACACACACACACACGCATGCACGTGCACACACACACACACACACACACACACACACACACACCTAGACACAGATGGACAGATAGCAGAGCTGGCACTAGGCAGGGAAGTGACGGGGTAGAAAAACAGTCAAATTAGCTGAGCTGCACTAGTCGGCTGCTGGCTCAGCGCGGCTGCAGGTGTGGCACAGCCTGACCCAGCCTGGTCAGCCAAGTAGTGCTCCTACAGCTATAAAAATACACACATAGACACTTACAGACTGTTACAGTACACACATGCACGGATAAACACAGACACACAATAAGGGCTCACCATACACTCAAATTCACATACACACGTTGTATTACTATTCTTACAAGGGCTGACATTGATTGCATTCATTCCTTGATCCCCCCCCCCCCAACCTTGACCTTTAACATTTACCCTAACCTTGTCCTTATTATAAACTTAACCCTAAACCCAAGCACTTTGCTAACGTAGCTCCTAAATATATCTGCCTGGAGGCTTTAGATGTTACAGAGCTGTACTTGAGACTTCGACTCAAGTCTGACAAATTTGAGGACTTGACTTGACTGGGAATTGACTAAGACCAGACTTACTTGAGATTTGACTGTCTGGGACTTACGGGAAAGATGTTAGCTCACCCAAGTCAGGAGAAATAAACCCACCAAATATTCTGTCTGCAACTTGTAGTGTAGTGTTGTGTGTGGAATCAAAGAAACTGGAAAACAATAAAAAGCTAAAAGAAGGTAGATCTCCAAATATGACAAAAGTGAAAATGAGGACAACACAGCTGAAATTTAGCTTAACAAGAAATATAAGAGATCTCTAACAAGAACTTTTGGCAGATTTCTTACCCCTTTCCTTGTCCTTTTGTTGTTTCATTTTG
This sequence comes from Sander vitreus, assembly GCF_031162955.1. Taxonomy (NCBI): domain Eukaryota; kingdom Metazoa; phylum Chordata; class Actinopteri; order Perciformes; family Percidae; genus Sander; species Sander vitreus. Next base: position 13,960,673 of record NC_135860.1, read on the forward strand.
TTTTAATACTTTTTTCTCCTTAGCATTTCTATGTAGCACTTTGAGATTTGCTTAAATATAAAGTGTGTTACAAATAAAATATGTTAATATTGTTATTATTAACTCTGAGATGAGTTAACTACATTCAAATACAAGCTCACAGACTTGACTGTATAGTGTTAGACTTGTCTGATATCAGACAGAATTGTCAACTAGTTACACTTCGTTAAGATCTGGAGTGTTTGACTTGATTTGAGTCTACAAAGCAAAAACATTCAAGCCTCATGTTTTGACCTGGTAAAATCTCACACCAAGAAAGTTTGAAAAATTAAAGAAGAAATTGAATAAGAGAGCATAATAATGAAGACAGTGCCATGCAGGCTTTACATGGCCACACAGCTTGAATATTAGTTAATTAACCAATTATGTGTTGAAGGAAAATACGTTTTTATACTTAGTTTTTTTTGTTTGGATTAAACAAACCGGATATAATGTGTTAATTAATGAACTTTAGGTTGCTGGTATAATTATCATACCTGCCCAGGGACTACAGGTGGAAATTAGCAATTGTTGCTATAACCTGGCCCAAGACATATTCTCTTGTATTACAAGTTTAATGTTTATTTGTGCATTGTCCCTGTTTCAAATAAATACATTTCCATTTCCATGGTAGGAACATTTGTTTACAGTTAGACAGAGCCAGGCTAGCTGTTTCCCTTGTTCCCAGTCTTTATGGTAAACTAGGTAGTATCAATCTGCATCTATATGAATAAATATAGATGCTAAATAATGGCAAGAAAGCAAAATAGTGTATTTCCCAACTAATCATTTGAAAGGACTTGGTCTCAGCTTTAAAAAATATTTTCAAAAGGAAAACTTTGAGCTCCCAATAGCCAAGCAATAGCCTACGTAAATGTGTGTAGGGAAAGAAAATGTAGGCTAAGTTCCTTTGAGCCTGCTTACAGTGTGATGTTGACGTGTAAATGATGCTAATGGAGTGCACAGATGACAGTTTGAATGTAGTTGACAGACTAATGCATGAACATCAAACAGCCTTCTACAAGTGGATCAGCCAATAATTTTTATATTGCTCCACCCGTCTGAGACGCTCCCGCTCACCCACACACTCACACACAAAAGTACACACACAGACCGCTGCGCTGTGTCATTACCACACTGCTGTGACTCCATAAAATGGCTTGTAAATACAACCAGGCCTCCCAATTAGCTCCACTCACTTTCTCACCTCTTTCATCTCCCCTTCTCTTTTTCTCATCTCGTTTCTTTCATCCTAATGTTTCTGTGCTTCCGTCTCTTCATTTTTATTCTTCCTACACTTCTTACATGTTTATGTCTGTCTTGTCTCTCCCTCTGCTCTCCTCCACAACTTTTCTTTCCCCTTTTATAACTCCATTCTCTCCAGTTTTATTTCACTGTATATCACACAATCTTAATACCACATCAGAGCAGGATTTGCACTTCTCAGTTGTAATATTTGGCTTCATTTTATTGTCTTTTATCATTCCTTTAATTTGGATTACCAACCCTTTTCTTTCCCTTACAGTTACCTTCATTAGTTTTTTTTCCTCTACCTTTCCTTTAGTGATATATTCTATACTAATGCAGAGCCTGTTGAAAATGTGCCTGTTTGGAACGGGCGATTGCTTGGGCTATGGTATTGCTGCTTGTAGAATTCTTCATAACCAAATTGTACCCCAAAATTCCTCACAGAAGGACCCCAAACCACTTACTCCACTGTAGCCTTTAGCCTACTACTGACTTACATTGTAGGCTACGTCTACATCAGAGGAAGACAGTGTACTACTGTATTTACCTGACAGAGAACGGGGCAGATTCAGAATGTAATCACAAAATATCACAATGACAATGTGGAGTAATCAGACATTAGCCTCATGGACTCATGGCAGTGCGCTACCCACCTGGCCCGTTATGAGAGCTAATCAGCACATATCTGCGTTCATCAACCACCAGAACCGGACTGTGTGTGTGTGTGTGTGTGTGTGTGTGTGTGTGTGCGTGCGCAGAGAGAGCGAGAGAGCGAGAGAGAGAGATAGAGAAAGAGAAAGAGAGAGAGAGAGAGAGAGAGAGAGAGAGAGAGAGACAGTGTCTCGTGTCATATAATCGTTAACAAAATTAACATTTCAGCAGAGGTGCTCATTTCCATACAGGTTTAGTGGCTTGACGGTTAATGGTGAAATAGGGGATTTGATTCGCGGGGGTATTTTGGCGACGGTAATGTTATTAGTGTTGTAAGTTAGCAGTAGACTTAATTAACCCGACCGAGGGTGAGTCTGATGAAAACTGCTGTGTCTGCCCGGTTCAATCTCCGAGATTATGTTATGTTCTGCCAGCTCACAGCAACTTAATAGATATAAATGCATAATAAATGCAGGAAAAGAGTCAAAGGCGGTAACGCCCCCCCACCCCCGCTGCTGTAAAGCGTTCTGCATGTGATGTGCAGGTTACCTTCCCCCAAAACACAGACACACAAAAATACAGATACGTCTCGCTTTATTAGATAGATAGCCTGCCTATAAGTGGCATCACGCTCTGTCTGCCACTTGTTGTCCGTGGTTGTGCTTTGCATATGTGGGATTTGGGAATTGTCGTTTGTTTATTCAAAGTCAAAGACAGTCCAAAGTAGTGCTACTTTGCACATTTTTGTGGGACTGAGGTATATTTTACATTTTAGCTGCCAAAGCTCCGCTGCTTTCTCTCTGTCTCTGGTCCTGCGCTGAGCTCAATCAGTGTGCAGTATGAGAGGGGGAGTGGCCAGCAGCAAGAGCGGCAAAAGCCAATGTGTGCTTCTTTTACCGACGATATCGTTTGCATTTCTAATCCAAACAACTTCAAACTTGGCACTACACTTACTCGTACGTGTAGCAAGACACCTGTCAAGTTTGAAATCCGTCGGACTAACGTTTCGAGAGATATGCGCATAACACACACACAGACAGACGTTCCTGCAATTTATAGATAGATTTCCAGACTTGTTTACCTGTTTACCATCTTTCATTCATCATTTTATCCAGTCTTTTACTCATCTATTTGTCCCTATTATTTTTCTTTCACTCCGTTCTTCTCTTTTCTCCTCTCCCCTGCACCATATGTAATTTGCAGACTGCATAGGGAAACGGTTGTTTTTAACTCTGCGTTTCTTGCGGGTGACCACGATGTTATATTTAGACTAGGGCTGGAGTTAGGCCTGTAAATGACTGAGTTCACTTGCAGTGACTACTCTTCCCAGCTCACTGTGTGTGTGTGTGTGTGTGTTGGTCTGAGGCTTACCAACCCTATTCAACACTTGAATCTGGTCCCAGTGAGAACAGGTTTCCTGCAGACAAACAGGGTGTGGCTTGGGTCTGTTCGTGTGTGTTTGTCATTTAGGTTTCCTCTCTGTATCATGGCCCAACCGGATGGGAATGCACAGATGCGGTCACTGTGTGCAGTGACACATGCACGCTGCACGATGACCAAGAGTCAAGTGGCAGCTAATGTATGTGTGTCAGTATGACTAATATAGTTTAGTCTAGTTGTGATTTGGACCATTTATATATCTGACTTGATGGGAAGGAACTTAAATCCAATCTCTGGGTTTTATTGGCTATTCATTTTCTCAGTGAAGCACTTGAAATTGTATATTATCTTATAGGGGATGTTTATTTGAGATTTTAGGAAACCAAGTGACTGATACTCCCTCGTAGGCTCCCTCTCCCTCAGGCGCTTTCACTCCTAGCACTTTCCTTCTATTTTTATTCTGTTTCGCTCTTGTATTCTCTGTCTCGATTCAAGATCAGTCAGCTGGATGTTAAAAACTAGCAGCTTTTTTTTATCTTAGGCTGTCTTATTCTTCTCTTCCTTGTAGCACGGAGGCATTCAGTGCTGAGCGTGGAGCAAGGGATGGCGCCACCAAGGTGATGATTGTAGTGACGGACGGAGAGTCACATGATGGGGAGGAGCTACAAGACGCTCTGGACGAGTGCATAGACAGAAACATCACCAGATACGCCATCGCTGTGAGTAAATCTCATCAAGTCTCGATGTTAATTTAAAATAATCTGAATGTAAGTTGTAGTGTCTTGTGATGCTCAACATGTTGATTCGGCCGGGCTTTCTACAATCACAAGAGTGAAACTATTGTGAGAAACACAAACAACTGATCTACATTATCAGTGGGGTATGTAGAGCATACCTGACATTCCTCACACATTGTGTGAAAGTGGTATGATAGCCATATACACCCTCAAGCAACCACACAATACCACCACCACTCCCCCCAAAAATAACATCTCCAAATTACCAAATGAACCCCTTGGGTCTACTAAAATAGCCGAGTGGGAACAAAAACTCTTCCTTTCCAGCCCCACCCGAACCCCTCAACACACAGAAACACACTGAGTGGTGGCATGGTTTTAGTGTCAGAGGGGCACACAGACTCTAGGGACATGACTGGTTGCAGAAGACCTCTCCCTTCCCCACAAAAGAAGCTGGGGAACCTCCAGACTCCAATGGGACCACAGAAGAGGAGAACATGAGCCAACATGGAGGACTGCCGCTATAGAAATATGTGTATGTATCAGATATACTGTATCTAGTAATTTATGGATGGAGAAGTTCAGCTACAAGTCCCAGTTGGTCACACTGTGTTTGGATAGTCTAGTTTGGATATAAAACTATAATGGAATATAATGCAGTAAGGCTCTCAGGCTTTTCAACTATTTATTCTCCTGTAGAACTTTTCTCATTATCTCTGCTGACTGAGTCAGCGCACATGTGGGCATAATGTACTCTTCCCTCTTTTGCATTTGTTGTTGGAGAAGTAACCTCTTTAAATGTGCATGTGGCACTTATTCACCTCATGGATACATTAAACCCCTGGACTTTAACAGCTCAGATGTGTTTCAGCAAGATTTCTGCTGATGTTTAAAACATTCTGCACATTCAAAATATAACTCATCCCATCTGTGTTCTCTGATATGTGGAGGAGTCGTGATGTTTTGAGAAAAATAAAGGTATAATATTACAAGAATCAAGTCACAATATTTCAGGAACAAATCCATCTGTCTGCTGTGCATACGTTGTTGCTCTGCTGGTAGTAGCCTATCTCAATCAGAACTTCTGACAGACACAGAGCCCTGTTTGGGTCTCTGAATGAGACAAACTTTAGGGAAGAGGCTGAACGCTGCTCTACATTGGAGGTGAAAAACCGAAACTACGGTAGAAATATATGGAGCACAAGCGCGACACATCTTCCGCAGCAGAGCGCGTCAATTACTAATTAGGTGTGCTAGCTGCCACTGTGGGTGGCACCGGCACACCCTGGCACACCCGTAGCTATGCCATTGGTGCTAAAAATCTGTTTGGAAGATTAACTGTCAATCAAGTCATTAGTTTTGCAGGTGAACTGAACATATTAAAAATTTGACCTGATGATAGCGCTAAATGAAAAGTTAAGAAATTGACAAAGTGATTAAAGATGATTCATCCTGAGGGGGGCATGAATGTGCCAAATGCTATGGCAATCCATCCAGCAGTTAAGTCATTTCACTAAAAAACACAAATACAGCTATATATAATAGAGCAATGTAACTAGATAAAAGTCACAGGATCGTCTGGGAAACATGAATGGAACAAAGTGGTAGACAGACAGACAGACAATGCCATCCCTAGAATATTCAACAGTAACATTTTCCCAAAACAATCGTGCCTGTTACTCTGGACAACCCACAATACGTGTGTGGATTATCCACAGTACGACAACTCTATCATACATGTGCACAACATAAAGTTAGGTCAACAAAAGTTTAATTTGAGAGAAGAAAACAGACAGCCAGAGACAGAGTCAAGGTGGAGTAGCCTTCAATGCAAAAAGAAACAAACAAAACTGGATGAAGAAGAATGAGTTAGGTTTTGTGGGTATTTGTCCAAAAAGTCAAAGTGATGACAGTTAAGGGCTACTTGTACATGTGTGTGTGTGAGTGTGTGTGTGTGTGTGTTTTGACTGAAAATGGCTCACAAGGGAGGGCAGAGCTTTCAAAACAAGAGCTCAGTCATTGCAGACTGTGTTTTATACATCAGTGCAGGTCAGGGGCTATAAGTGTGTTTGTGGGGGAGTTTATGCAGGGAAATGTATGTATATACACTTGTATTCATATAGTAAAATTCCATTGTGTGTCCAAGTCCCTTAAATCTGAAAATGTGCTTTATATTTTAACAAGATATTCTCTTTTCTGTATTTATTCTTCTCTTTCTCTGTTCACGAATATATAAAAGCCAACAGCAGTTGGCAGCCTGAGTGGAATTTATAAGATCTTAATGTACATATTTATATGTAGGCTCTTTACACACTACGCCCCTCTCCATCCCTTACGCTTTGAAAACAGAGGATTTCCTTAGTTTGCTTGGCAGCTGGAGTCACAGGGGGAGATTCTTGGGTTTGGTTTCTCTTCTGGAATTTTCTCATTTGTACTTCAGGCATTAAGCCATGGGCCACTGCTGCTACAGTATATCTTCTGCATCAGTCATCTCTTAACCTCGCAGCTAGGCCTGCGCTCCTCATTTACAAATCTCTGGTGGCTACGGTTTCCTCCGTTCTTATGTTTTCCACTCAATTTGTTGCCTTTTGGTATTGCTTAATTACTATTAAATTACACAGGTAGTAACGCAGCTATGAAGTGTGTTTATTTTCATTTTATTTACAGTTAAATCCTTCAGCTCCAGGGTACTTGTGTAGTACTTAGGTGTGGTATTAGCCCTCTCTTCTCTTCCCGTTTAGACTTCTATATCTCTCATTCTCTCCTCACTGTCCCTCAGAAACATGGAGAAGTGATTGCTCTGATACATGCCAAAGTGTCTGTTCATGTGCTCGGTTTCCGTCGCTTTTATCCCCCTTAACGTGCTTCTAGCTTAATCCGTCAATGTTTTATAGAGCTTTTGTCATCTGCTTATTGATTTACTGTATTTTCTCTTTTATTTATTTTTTTATTTCCCTCCCTTCTTTTTTCCTCTCACGCTGGCCTCCAGGTTCTGGGTCATTACATCCGGCGGCAGCAGGACCCAGAGACGTTCATTAAAGAGATCAAGTCTATCGCCAGCGACCCCGAAGAGAAGTACTTTTTCAATGTGACCGATGAAGCTGCGCTCAATGACATTGTTGATGCCCTGGGAGATCGCATCTTCACTCTGGAAGGTTTGTGATACAGAAGAAGGCTCTGGATCTCTGATCTGCATCTATGGCTGAATGATAGATGCACTGTTTAAAAAATAATAATAAAAGAAAGCAGCAATGTTGCAGTTCTTTAAGTCACTCATGATTATCTGCAAAGATATCTGGGGTTGCAGACCAAATGAGTTATGAGATTTGTAATAAACTCCCTGATTTACAGTAACACTGTCAGATTAATCAACATGCCTTGATTAATAAATTAGATTGATTAGCCAACCATATAAGGGACACAAACGTGAGGATACAAAAACTGAAAGTAGAGTGTGAGAAAGAAGAGGAAGGATGAAATACAAAAATATGAGACAGAAGTAGAGAAAGAAATTTAAGAGGATTAGGCCTATGGGAGAAAATAATCAGTAGTCCTGCAGAGAAAGCAAGAAAATGAAAAGACGTAGAGGAAGTGTACAGCTATCACAATAGTTGCGGTGGGAACATGAAAGGAAGGCTGATAAAAAGTGATGCCACCCTTAAATGTTTAAGGAAATCAGAGAGGAAGGGACAGGAGGAGAGGAAAAGGTGAGGCATTTCTGCCCCGGTGAGTGAGGGTGCTAATGATGTCATCCTAGATCAGATTAGGGAGAGGAAGGAAGGAAGGACGGTGTGTGATGGTTAGGGGTAAGCAAAAACGTGCGATGGAGAATACTTACTGATGACTTGCTGTCCCTGTCCACTTGCAGGCACTCTGGGCAACAATGAGAGCTCGTTCCACATGGAGATGTCTCAGATCGGCTTCTCCACACACACACTGGACGTAAGTCCGGTAGCTGTTCATATCTATGTGTGAAGTGCATGTGTTTACCTTTGTGTGTCATCCATGGCCTTCTCCATTCCTCAGGACGGCATACTGTTTGGGATGGTGGGCGCCTACGACTGGGATGGTGGAGTGTTGAAGGAAGGGACCAACGGACGCATCATGCCACCCAGAGAGGCTTTTGAAAGCGAGTTTCCACTGGAGCTCAAAAATCATGCTGCTTATTTAGGTACCCACATAAAACACCATTGAACACAAAGGATCATACTTGCTGCTTGGACTGATTCTTCCAGGGCGGTGCATTCATGTGTTGGTGGAAAGCCCAGACATTAGAAACTTCAAGAGCTGGCAGCAGGGCTGAATTAACCCACAAATGGGTCCCAAATCATCTTACAAGTTAGTTTGGTCATTATTATTTTATTTTTTTTAAAGATAAATTTTTGGGCTTTTTCCACCTTTATTTGATAGGACAGCTAGGTGAGAAAGGGGAGAGAGAGGGGGAAGACATGCAGGAAATCGTCACAGGTCGGATTCGAACCCTGGACCTCTGCGTCAAGGCATAAACTTCTCAGTATATGTGCGCCTGTTCTACCCAAACCGGCCACATTCATCGTTTTGTCTATAAAATATCATGAGACGTGAGAATAGTCTGTTACAAATTCCTAAATCCCAAGGTAACTTGGCTTACATACAGTCCAAAACCTAAATATATTAAATTTAATATATTGCCAAACAGTGAATTTGGTGATGAGTGGCAGTTACCCATTTTGCACTGTTGATAATCCAGTCTTGGCTGGCTACTAAACAACAGAAACATCTTTCAATGTAATAAGCTTCAAAATTCATGTCATCCTTTTCAAAACATCCTTGTTTGCTTGTTGTTTATTTTAACATAACTTTTGAATGAACTTCTGTTCTGGAGCCAACTCTCAAATCACAAATTAAAGTCAGACCACACTTTCAACTGCATGAATGTGTAACATGACGCAAACATTGACCACAAATATAAAACGCCAACAAGATGTGACATATTATGCAAGTTCATGGATAACACATTCAACAACACCAGTATGACTATTTAACTCTTACACAACCGAATATCCATATAGTAGGTTGCAGTGTTAGATGATGTGTATTTAAATGTGTTTCCAGGTTACACAGTATCATCTGTGATAGTTGGTGACTGGAAGAGGCTGTATGTAGCTGGAGCTCCTCGATTCAAGCACAAAGGCAAAGTCATCCTGTTTGAACTCAGTAACGAGGGCGATGTCAACATTGTACAGGCCCTCAATGGAGAACAGGTAAAGTTCTCTCCTCATGAGTCTCTCATCTCTCTTCAGTCACTTTTGTTTATTCATTGTAGCAGAAAACAATGTCAGCAATGTCATTTGTCAGAGATTACAGCAAGGACTCCACCTAGTGGCAGTAAACTGAAATGTCCCTCTCTGTAGATTGGATCTTACTATGGCAGTGAGGTTTGTGGGATGGATATTGACCAGGATGGCATCACTGATGTCCTTCTGGTTGCAGCTCCAATGTACCTCGGTTCAGGAAACAAGGAGACCGGTAGAGTCTACATCTACACCCTCAGTGGGGTAAGACGGCAGTGGCACCGATCATTCTTCTCCTCATGGATTATTATGCAATCAGTGTGTTACCTCCAACCCTTCCATCTTTTATCCCTTTTATATCTCTTTCTTTTCTCCCAGGAGGAGGTGTTTGTATCTAATGGTACTCTGAAGTCAGAAGATAAGTCCCAGGATGCCAGGTTTGGTTACGCACTGGCAGCCGCTCCAGACCTTAACCATGACGGCTTCACTGACCTGCTGGTGGGAGCCCCGCTGGAGGATGAGCACAAGGGGGCCATCTATGTCTACCACGGAGACGGTATTTACATCATCCACAATTACAAGCAGGTACTTGTCATTTGCCTACAATTACATTGTCACTGGTGTGTTTCAGGATTCAATCAAACAGATTTTTCCTATGTTCTTAGCGTATTTCAGGGTCATCGATTTCCCCCTCCCTGCAGTATTTTGGCCGTAGTGTGAGTGCTCGGTTGGACTTGGATGGAGATGAGCTCATAGACTTGGCAGTGGGAGCACAGGGCAGCGCAGTACTGCTCAGGTGTGTAGAGGCAGCGTTGGGCAGTGAGGAAAGGCCATTGCCAGAACAGATTGTATTGTATAGCTTAAAGCACTGAGTGATAATGAAGGTACACAACACATTAAACATTGGGATGTAATCCTGTTTTATCATCCACTGTCTCTCCTGTGCCCAGCTCTCGAAGCATTGTCCAGATCAATATGAGTCTGTCCTTCCAGCCGCACTCCATCAACGTCATTCAGAAGACCTGCCAGAGGGGTGGCAGAGAATCAGCCTGTCTCAATGCCACTGCCTGCTTCACAACGGTGTCCCGCTCCCCTGGACCACACAGCAACAGCTTCAGTATAACTCTTTATTTCTTACCCTCTCTAATCCTTTTAACAACTGTATGTGAGTGTTGCGAATTGGCCAGACAGACATAATAAATAGAATGGGGATTATTCAACACTGCTCTCTCCTCAGATCTGTGGGTGTCGGCCATGTTGGATGACAGGAAGCTGTCTGCGCGGGCACTGTTTGACGACAGCTCCCACCGACAGACCCAGCTGGCAGTCCAAGTTCACACAGGACAAACTCTCTGCTACAAACTGCCCTTCCACGTCTATGTGAGCGTTGCTACACACATCAACTACAAGTTTGACATTCATCATTCATACACATGCAGTAAGACAAACTAAGTGACTTTATTTTATCTTTGTTGTAGGACACAGCAGATTACATCCGTCCAATTAGCTTCTCGCTGCGGTTTAAGATCAACAATACAGAGAGTGGTCCAGTGTTGGATGAAGGCTGGCCAACAACTGTCAAGAAATCCGTGAGTGGTTATCATTTATAGCTTTTTTACCGCACCACATTTCCTCCCTCTGTTCTCCATCAAACATGCTGTCCTCTCCACTTCTACCTCTACAGATCCAGTTCTTTAAAGACTGTGGTGAGGACGATGTGTGTACAACAGACCTGGTGCTGCAGGCTCATATGGACATCCCTGGGACGAGGTACAGATTTGAGATAATACTCTCATTCTTTTTCCTTTCCGCAGCAGCTTGACAAGATCACGCATCTACTCAGTTGTTAGGTTTCAGTGAGTTTTCATTGTGTTTCCTCCACAGACAGAAGCCTTATGTGATTCGCAGCCCTCGTAGGCGTCTGGCGGTGGAGGTGCAGCTTCAGAACAGACTAGAAAACGCCTACAACACCAGCCTGACGCTGCACTATTCACGCAACCTGCACTTCTCCAGCCTCAGCATTAGGGTAAACTACACACATATACACATGCAGCACCATGTGTAACTCACCCTACATATTTACACAGATCTACACCGACAAACTAACACTCAATTTCTGTTTCTTTCGTTGTAGGAGGATGTCCACTTTAAGATTGAGTGTACAGCACTCAGTGCCAACAGCCACTCGTGTAACGTCAGCTATCCAGTATTTCGCTCCCAGTCAAAGGTATTTCCATGCCGAGGAAATAGCTGCATCACTCTCTCCACTCAGCCCACTCGTACTTCACTTCCTCCAGGTGAAATGTGTCACTTCAGCAGGCCGTTCTGTTTTTGTTTGCAGGTTAACTTCATGTTGGAGTTTGAGTTCAGCTGCACATCTCTGCACAGTCGAGTGCAGATGAAGCTTCATGCTGCCAGGTAGTTCACTACAAGGAACAAGTTCTGCATACTCCACCAAACACTTCACAAATACTAAAAACCTCAATAAACATGAGATTTTTTAAATATCGTTTCCACAACAAGAGATTAAAAGTCTAATGCGAAAAAGCAAGTTTACCCTCTGATTATTTTTACAGTGACAGTGTGGAGAGAGAGGATACTTTGGAGGACAACAGTGTTCAGCTGCAGAGTTTTGTTCAGTATGAACCCGACTTGTTTGTTAGCAGGTATGTGTGTGCAGCATACTGTATGTATTATTAAACAATCTGATATTTTAGCTACTTTAAATATTTTTGTATTAATGTGTTTTTTTGTGTGCAGTGACTCTAATTTGAACCGATACGAGGTCCACCCCACTCGGACAGTGTCGGAGTCAATTGGACCAGAGTTCTACACACACCTCAGGGTAAAGCTCACATGCGCATTTTAGAAACTTTAAAGCAAAAGCAAGTTATTGTAAACTTAGAGCACTTTTTGTTTGCGTTTGTAGCTGCAGAACCTCGGCTGTTACTCCGTGAGTAATCTGGAGCTGAGGCTGCATCTGCCCTCTGTGGCTGCAGGAGACAGAGTCTTCATGACCGTCACAGATGTCTTCTCATACAACGTGAGTTGTGCTGCTGTGTGAGTATTTGTATCACTCTTTTAGATCTTATCTGACATATTTAAATTGCCCCATAGGCCACAGGGGTGAACTGCAGCATGCTGAGTGATCTGGCCCAGCTGAAGGCCAGACAGAGAGATGTACGCTCCCTTCATCACGAAGACATGATGCAGAATGACATACTGGTGAGGCCCCTGGTGGCACAGCAGCTACTGAACACCGTGCAGCATCAGTATATATTTTAACATGTTTATATCTATGTGTTTAGAACTGCAGCAGATCATGGTGCACTGAGATTGTGTGTGAAGTCCAGCAGCTTCTAAGAGGGCAGGCCGCCGTCATTCGCATCAGCCGCAGAGTTCATGATGATTTTTTCAGAAAAGTAAGTTACACAACAAAACGCAGACGCTCATTGCAGCCTACATTTTTCTGTCCTATGACACAAACATCGGTGGTCACCTCTGTGTCTCTTTTTCTAGGCTAAATATAAGTCAGTTAGGATAATAGGTGCCTATCGCGTCGTAGCTAAGGAGACTAACCTCATCACTCTGGGCACAGGAACAGTCTGGAGGGAGGTAAGAAGACTGTAGCTGGATTTTGAAAAGCAGAATGGGAATGGCATTTACTTTCTCTAATCTCTTCTTTCATCTATTTGTCTGTAGACTGTACTGGAGGTGCTAAAGGGCAGAGCTATTCCCATCTCACTGTGGATTCTGATTGGCAGCATCATTGGAGGTTTACTGCTACTGGCCCTCATCATTTTTATACTATGGAAGGTATTTTCATGTTACATTTACCTTGAACTTTCTTCAGGAAAATGAATGTGTTGTGGACAGAATATCAATCTCTATCTCACTTCTCGTCAGCTGGGATTCTTCACACGCAAACAAAGAGGAGAGGATGAGAACCATGAGGACTGAGCCCAACTTTTGCTGCCATGACAACAGTCATTTGACATGACGACTACCACACGGGCTGAGTCCCGTCTTACTAAGCACAGAGACAGTTTGGGATTGATTCACAGACACAACAGGGGCCTCCAGGACCAAAGAGAGCATCGCGAGGGTCCAACAGAAATGCACTACCCACTATTTCCAGGGTCGGGAGCACTTATGTAAATAATTTTTTTTTCTAATGTTAAGGACAAAACAACGTGTATTAAACCACAATTCTTCTATTTAATATACAGACATCTTCATGGTTTTACATTTCAAACGATCACTCTGTCCTATGTTTGTCATACAGTTTTTGTGTTTGTTCTTCGATTAAATTAAAACTAAGTTTAATTTAGTTTAACGAAAAAGAAGTATTCTTGTGCTCAGTTTATTCATTTGCTAATGCGTGCAATAAAACAAGCAAAATAGTCTATTCAGATTTTACTCCACTCCAAAATGATATAAACTATAAAACAGCCACACTTGACAGCATTCATACACATAAAGTAATGGATATAGAGTTGTAATGCTTGTACATATGCTCTTAACTTGTGGATGCAGTGGAGTTGATGTAGGACTCTAAAAGAAAGATGGTTTCATCTACCTGGTTCTCTGCTGAATCTAACCTGGAGGGAAAAAGAACAATAGTGTGAATAGCATTAGCAACACCAACAATCAATCAATAATGTCACCTGTTGTAAAGGGAATTGCAGTTTTGTCTTGCACACTTCTTACTTGTTGATATGAAGCCGTAAGGCCTCCAGCTGTTGTTTTTCAGGAGCAGTTATCATCTCCTCGACCTCTGTCAGCTGCTCAGGCTCGGCACCACTGGCCTGCAGAGATGCCAGAATGGCCTCGATTCGCTGGGATTTCTCCAGCAGACGCCTGTCAGTTAAGCAGAAAACCAATCAAACTTTGATCTGTGACACGGTGTGTGAGCCAGACAACTCTTAAAGTTGATAATGTGAAATTATCTGGCTTGCAAGGGTAGTAGGACGCAGAAAACAAAGGGACATACAGTTATGATGAACTCACTTGCTCTCTTTGGACTCAAACAGGCGCCGCTCTACGAGGTTGGCTACTGTCTGCAGAGAAAAAATGTGCAGAGACAAAACATTACCAAAGGTAAAACCAACATGCAAGAAAAAATACCATTAGAAGTCCTCTATAATCTACAGCTCTGAAGGTTTCTGTACATTCATTGTTTTACCTTGTAGCAGTTCTGAAGCAGCATTCTTGCAGTTGGGAGTTGGTTGACCGTGTAAAGATAGAAAGTACGAGAGGGAGCATAGTCGGGAGTCTTTGGGATTTCCTGAAGAATAAAAAAAAATATATCACGGCTGTTCAGAGAGAATGAGTAGGCAGATTCAAGAATAAGAACTAGGGCTGCTCCCTCCAATTTGATGACTTAAATCATCTAATGTGCCCATTCAAATTGTCAATATGTCAGTGAAACTGCCAAATGGTCAGTTTTGTTAAATTATTCCTGCGTCATTGTCCACAGAGACACACCGAATAAAAGATTAGGCTACAGTGCTTTACAAGTCTAGTTTTAAAAATATCTCATTTACTTAATACATTTACTTACTTCAAAAAGTGTGCCAAATAATTTTCAAAGTAGGTTTTTGGATCAGGTTCTTTTTTTTATTACTGCTACGTTCCAGGCAGTCACTCATGTTAATACACTACAACAAAGTCTTGAAGGGACTTGCTTTGCATATTTAAATTGATCAGTGTTCAGTATGTCCTCTTATTTTTGTCAAAGGAACAAATCATTTGTGGCAACAGTTAAGATGAAGGACTGTTTTGGAAGCTCTTCCATGTTGGGTTTAAGTGTTCAAAAGCATTCAACAATCGATAATGCTAAGAACACATAAAAGCAAAGAGGGGAATCATGAAATCATCTTCACATGCCAAACATGTACCTGTAGCTGGACCAGGTTCTGTGAAAGCAGCGTGTAGAGCATGTCTTTAGCCTCTTTGGCTGGAATCATTGCAAAATCCTCCACCTGCTTCTGCTCCAGGTGACGTTTCCTTAGCAACAGACGGAAGATGCGCGCTGATCGGGAGCCAAATCTGATGACAGATTAAAAGTGATTTAATAATGATTTGCTGATGATAGGACAATCACATGTATACACAATTAAAAACACACTTACCTCTCCTGTACTACAGACTCAAGTGTGGCCCGAGCCAGATTGGCCAGCGCTCTGTGCATATCTGAGAGGTGAGTTATGAAAAAGCATCCGTGCCTTGCATTTAATGAATTAATGTGTGTGTTGGTTCTTGACCATATGCATAGGACCCTCTAAATAAAAAAATTTAAAAAAGGATACTGACAACGTACATCCCTCCTCCACTTTCACCAGCCTTCCCCACAAACTCCATCTAGAAAATTAAAAGGACAAGTAGATCTAAAACATCGTACACATAGATAAATAAAGATTGGAAAATATGACAGGTGCCTTGCAGAGTTCATACCGGGTCATCAATGAGTAGCGTGAGGTACTGGTCTAAGATGGGTCTCGGGATGTTGTAGCTGGTCGGGAGGGACCTGAAGATCTCGTTGGCTGAGAGGGGCTTTGTGCAGGTGGCTGTGGGCGAGGTCGTCACCTCACTCATCCTCAGCATAGTCCTCACTATCTCACTGCTGGTCTGGGTTATTAAAATGGAATGATTTAGAAAGACAATTGTTATAATTATATACATCCATAATAGTATGTTTTCCTACTATAGAAAACAGGCAAGATAGGAAAATGTTACAGCAGTGACATGTCTAAAAGGTACGGTAACTAACACCACCGACCAACACCTCTGAAGCTCACTTTAACAACGTTTATATCTTGTTTGAATAACCTGTACAAAAACTGAAGTTTAAAATAACAATTTGTGTATTTTGTGACTGGGCATAGTGACTTCTTGGAGGAGTCTTGTCATCACCGTGAAGATGCCAGGAAAACGGGACGAAATATAACACGTTAATAGTACAATGTTAATGTGCTGGTAGGTGGTTTTTGTTATTTTTGCACAGACCCAGGCTAGCTGTTTCCCCCATTTCCAAGCCTTTATGCTAAGCTAGGCTAACTGGCTGCGGCTTCATACAACATGGGAGTGGTATCAATCTTCTCGATTAACTTTCTGAAAGAAAGTGAATAAGCATATATCCCAAAACGAGTGTTCCTGAAATAATATGAACTTGACCTGGTCTAGTTTGTTGGCTACAGCACTGATGATGGCCTGGTCTCTGAAGTGGAGATGGAACCTCTCAAAATTCACCTGCCAGCAAATTCCCTCATCACCATGTGTCTGAGCATGAGAGAGACAGACATAGAGACAGAGAGATGGAACGTCGCACAAAAGATAAGCAATAAGTTATATGTAAGGGACAGGGCAATTAAGAGGTAATTGGAATTTTAAAAGTGCAGCAAATAAAAGTGTAACTAACATGTTCCAAACACCCACCTGTGAATCCATTTTAGCCTTCTTTGCGTTCCTTTGGTCCTCTCCATCCTCACTGGCGAGTTGCCGTTTGCCTCGCCCTACGAGCGTCATGTGAGGCACCTTGTAACAGTCGGGGAAGCTCTCTGGTGTGGGTGGAGCAGTGCTAACGGGGGCAGCAGGGGTACCAGGGGGGGCGGGGGCAGCTGGAGTGGCACTGTCTTTTGGTTCTGCTCCTGCCAGAGGAGGGCAGCGCTGAAGAAAATGAGTCTCCACCAGTCTGAAGAAAGCAGATGACACTTCACTGTAATCCATGCTACGACCCTCTATAACAGGAAAGACAAAGAGAAAATAGCTGTGTGAAAATGTGACACATGACAATGTGATTCTCCACAAATCCCATGTAAACCCACAAAGTCACATTTAATCTTTAGATAGATACTAACATTTTAAAAGAGGTTTATATTTTTGGTGCATGTTTGCTTAATTGACATCCTGCCTGGTTTCCTCTAAGGCTCTCCTCCCATTTGACCAAATTTAGAGTGTTGATCACAAATCCAGGCTTCGAAACATGCCTTCATAAAACTGAGGGAGAAGCTTTTCTACAGTCTCGGATTGATACAGATGCTGAGATACTGACCCTCCATGTTCTGTGTGAGGCGGTCGGCGACTGTCTTAATCGTGCCACTCATGGTCATGTGACCTCTCTGTAGTAGCTCCTCTATGATTAGCTCTCCAGTGTCACCGTACAGGGTTTTGGCGGTGTAGATGTAGCGCGGGTAGCGCAAAATTCTCAGAATCCGATCACAACAGGTCTGATACTCTGCGGGGCTCCCAGCTCCTTTACGGCCTGAGCGGAACACACAGGCCCCATGCTGCACGAGCACACACAGGGACTTCTTTACCTACAATGAGACAGAAAAACAAAGAGAAGAGGTGATTAACTTTCATGACTCCCTTAACATTCACACAAACAAGTTTACCAATTAAAATGTATTTGTATATTGTATGTAATGTATTAGCATGTATTGTGCTACTTTTATTGCTCCAATAAACAGCCATTTTAAATCTTTAAATTGAATGTAAAAGCTGATTGTTATGTTTTTATTCTCCATGGCATTGTTTCACTTATGACATGGTGTTAATCTAATCTAATCATAATTTACGCTTAAAAAAGTGGAGCTCATTTGTGAAGATTACCTTGCTGAAGAAAATGTGTAAGTATCACCCAATAATTTTGTTTGCCACAGATCTTATTTTCTACAATAATCCAAAATCAAATGAAAAGAATCCTATTGCCTCTTTGTCAAGGGGAACCAGGACGATGCTAACTCTTGGGTTGGCCTACAAAAATAGGTCATCCGATAGCCGGGTTAGCTCAGTTGGTAGAGCAGGCGCACGTATGTAGAGGTTTACTCCTTGACGCAGCGGCCGCGGGTTCGACTCTGACCTGCGGCCCTTTGCTGCATGTCATTCCCCCTCTCTCTCCCCTTTCATGTCTTCATCTGTCCTGTGAATAAAGGCCTAA
Organism: Sander vitreus; assembly: GCF_031162955.1. Lineage (NCBI taxonomy): Eukaryota > Metazoa > Chordata > Actinopteri > Perciformes > Percidae > Sander > Sander vitreus. The sequence goes on from NC_135860.1 coordinate 13,978,921, forward strand.
AAATGCCCCAAAAAAATAATCTTAAAAATACGTCATCCTTGCAGCACACAGTAAGGCTGGACTGCTAAACTATTTGTAAATGCTGAGAAGCAGTGTGTATATAACACTAAATACATCATGTACATATAATAATATTTCCATGAAGTAGAGACAGTAACAGCCTAGAAACAGTAAGTGTAGGAGTGGTACCAGGTCCAGTGAGATGCCAGTCTCATGAATGATGGTTCTTAAGTTCTGTGCTCCACCTTTGAGCAGGTGTGTTCCCACTTTCTCCACCACTTCTCCAAAGTGCTCCCGCAGCAGGAGACCACACAGACGCACCTCCTGGGCAGTCATCTGCACAGAAAAACACACAGGAACACACAAATGAAGAAAGGTCTTACATCTAGGCTCACTACAAACTTTACAACAACCTATATTAAGCACCTGTATCAACCCAACAATCAACAGAACACTGTGTGCGTTTAGTAACAATTAAGTATGATAAGCTTAGCTTGACTGGTTGCCCTTTCCAGAACACTGGATTCTAATAAAGCACTAATTAAAAGCATAATTAGGACCTAAGAGCTTGCCAACTAAACAGTCACTGAACACAAGAAGGACACAAAGACACTCCTCATGGAAGGCAAATATTAGCAAAAAAGGCATGATAGAATAATTGTTTTACAGGAAAATAAGTGCCTTTTACACAATCTCTGAAATGTGTTATGTTGGAGCAATTGCTGTTGCTGTGTGTAAAACACTGGTTGCTATGTGTTCCCTATATGAAACATAACAGAAATTTGCATCTTATTACTGGATATTGCAAACAAATAGTAAAAAACAGTCAAACCATGCTTTTCTGATATATTATCCATTGCATTGAAACTGCATTAGAAATCTGATTTTAAACCTGCAAACTTCTAATTGTAATCGTTTAACATACTGTAATTGTACTTTCTTTCGCATCCTTATTATCCTAATTTATTTACCAAGCTTTTTTTCCAATTCAGAAAGTTTTAGCATCTTCCTATTTTTCTTATGATGTGTCGCTCCTTTTCTGTGATGTTTTGTTTTGGTCTTTATCTTTGTAATTTGTCTCGACGTCATTGTAAACAAGGGCCACCCCTCAATGATCTTGAGTATAAATAAAGGTTAAATGAATGAATTATATTCCTTTTTGATAGTTTTGATGGATATCTTTTGGAACAATAGGCTTTTGTCACAGCAGCACAGGTGTTATTATAATATCAACGATGGCTCTGTTTCATTCAAGTGTCACAGTAAGCCACGACTGTGAGTGTGACACTGAGGCAACACAAACAATATCAGGACCCTATAGTGAATATATTTATGACAGCTTCCCAGAGTCCAAGATGACATCTTCAAATGTCTTGTTTTGTCTGACCAACCGTCCAAACCCCAAATATATTCAGTTTATATTTAAACAACACAGAAAGGCAGCAAATCCTCACATTTGAGAAGCTTAAACCAATTAATGTTTTGGCACATTTGCTTGAAAAGCTACAATGAATCAATTATCATAATAGTTGCAGATTAATTTTCTGTCAGTCGACTTTTTGATTAATACACTAATCGTTTCAGCACTAGTAAGAAAACACATTTGTGGAGCTTACTAACTGTAAGATTGCCCTGACGAACTTCCGGGACATTTGAGATTTGCTCTGCAAGTCAGTCTGGCCAAGAGCCCATTCAAGCCCATTTCCAATTTTTCCAAATCGAGGCACCAATCACAACCGTTGACGATAGTGCAGCGACGGCAAGCAGCTTTTTGTTTACATTTAACATAACGGCCACCGAAGTGCAGCAACCCGTTGATGCCGCTGTCGCTGCTACGTCACCCGGACCGTTGGTCTGATTGGTTGAAAGTCTAACCATTTGCGCCCAGAGGCATTTGAGCGGCGTCCATTGGAAATGAGCTGTGAATGAAGCTTCCCCAGACCCACTCTCAGTTACAACTGAGAAGGGTCTGGTGTCAACCAGGCTAACTAACTGTAAGAAAGAATTCAAAATATATTTGCCTCGAACTGCTTTTATTTGGACCATTCCCTTGTTAATGTGTCTCTCAAAACTCCCCCAACTTTATGGAATTACAATACTAAATCATTGGAGTATCAACCATGGTTAAGAGGCTTGTTTGGGCTAAGAAACTGATCTGCCCGGTTAGAGATGTAGGGCATTGCCAATCTAAGATTCCTGAGTTAAATTTTTACAAATCCTTACTTATAATTAGAGATGTTCTGATACCGATACCAGTATCGGTATCGCCTCCGATACTGCCTAAAAAGCTGGTATCGGTATCGGGAAGTACTGGAGTTTATGCACCAATCCGATACCACATAATAAAGCCCTAAATAAAATCTACATTAAAGTAGTTTATTTATGTTCTTTTTCCGTTATATCTGACTGTCAAACTGGATAATAAAAGAAAGTTCTGTGGCATTCATTGTTTGAGTTTGTTCATGTTTCACCAAGAGTTTAATCTGAGCCAGACCGTACAACAAAGATAGAAATAATATCACATCCATACAGGGATAGTAGTATACAGTTGTTAAAACATAATAAAATATATGACACACTGGTATCGGATCAGTACTCAGTATCGGCCGATACGCAAGTTCAGGTATCAGAATCGGTATTGGTAAGCAAAAAATGGTATCGGACCATCTCTACTTATAATTCTTAATTTAGTGTATTTATAAGTAGGCCTACATTGCTAAAATGCTGAAATAAACTGGACAGAAACGTATGCTTGGCAGTGTAGAAATATAAATGTCAGTTTACCATACATAAGGACAACATAAGCAAAAGGCTAGGTCTTGCCACTGTGTAGGATCGCGCGCGCGCGCGCGCGCACACACACACACACACACACACACACACACACACACACACACACACAAATATCAGCAGTTCAGCAATAAATAGCTTGACTAACGTTGGTTTAAAAGTAGTAAGCTTCAGTCGCATAGCTACACGTGAACTGCGCAGACAGGTCACACACTTTGCATACTCAGTATACTGGCTACACTTCAACAATATGTCATCCGAAAAGTCTCCTAGTAAATTATTTTTCACAAACCTTTTCGACAGACGAGTTTGTAGACAGAGGCAATCCTTGCTTTTAAGCATCCCACAGATTGTCAACTAAACACATGCAGCTTCTCGTTGACAACACATGAACACACTTCCGCTCTTCGATTAGATTTGCCCAGCGATGCCGCGGTGCATGCCGGGCTGGAGGCGGACAGCTGTCTCCAGTTTGTGGAGGACCGACGTCAGTGTTTGTGCTGGTCTGGGGAAGATGGCGGAGGCTGCGGCTGTTCCACCGCATCGGTTTTTCTGTCACTGTTGTAAGGGAGAAGTAAACCCCAAACTCCCGGTAAGTCAGATGTTTTTCTATTTTTATCTATCATACTCTCTTATATAAAATGTGCGGTTGACAAGTCAACCTTTCTCTGAAATACCGTTTGTTTCGCTTGGTTGCTACAGCTAAACACTAGCTAGCCAGTTAGCATTTAGCGGCGTTTGTTGTTAACTCTAAATAAACTCGTGACACTCGCAAATATCTTTGTCAAAAATATGGCATCAAAAGCAAATATCAACAGGTTTTGTTAGGCTTGCATGTTAAAGACACGTTTGTCAAAGCACTGTGCTGGACGCCTTGCTTTGACAGCTTGGGGATATTCTGTTTTGCACAAAACAACACAACAGCCGAGAGAAGAAGGTCAGTGTTATTACCTTTTTATTGAATTTTATAGACAGTATTAACATTAGTTGTTTGATATTGGGCTATTTTTGTTTTCAGTGCGGTTTCTGATAAAACAACGCACTTGACAGGACGATTTGGGGACTTTTCAGGAACATAAACTCGTTTTAGTTTCAATTTTAAAGTTAAAAGACGCTGACATGACCCACAACTTTCCAGACTTTTACTAACCTCAGGATATATAAAACGTATATGTTCTACGTCCTAGACAGTTGTGAGGGTCTCTTATTTACACTCAGTAGCCAGTTTAATAGGTACACCTATAGCTAAAACTAATGCAGTCTAATACAGCAGCCTAGTACTACGTCCTAGGTTCATGAAGGTTATAATGGTTTTGATAAAAACTATTAAAGAGAGGTGTTAATTCAAATTATTGGTAATTTTGGAAGCTGTTGTTTGTAGTGATGTGCACTTTTATTGCGTTAAACTGAGAACTGAAATGATTAACGTTAGTTGATTAATAGATTAGTCGATTGACAGAAATTAATCGCTAACCAGTTTGGCAACCTATCAGTTGTGTAAGTCATTATTTAGCAAATATGGCAAAATTGTTCTTGTTCCCAGAGCTCAAATGTGAAGATATGTTGTTTTTTTAAAGAGAGAAAAAAACAACACAAGTTATCTTAAGACGTCAACTTGTATTTTAGGAAATTGTGATGGGCATTTCAACTATTTCATTATAATATTGACCAAACAATGTATTAATTAAAGGATCAAATTATTTGTGGATTAACTGAAAATGAAAGTGTTAGCTGCTGCCCTAATAGTATTTATGCTTGATTGATATAATTGAGGTGGACAAAAAGTACCTAATAAACTAGCCACTGATTGTATATTACATTGTCTATGTCTCATTGTGTCAGTACATCAGTCCACCAGATTACACTGTTGTCAGCTGAATCCTTATTTTTATGATAGGGTTGAGGGTAATTCTAGCCTGCCCTGTCACTGACTCTAAACTGGCCTGCTTGTCTCAGACACACTCAATCCTGTGGCATGTCTTCACTGAGCCAACTGACTGCAACACCCACACACACTACTACATGTATCCATTTATGCAACACAGATATGATAACCTGTCTATGAGTAAATGACACACAACTCATGTAAACTGTTTTTGTTTGCTGCATGGTTTATCAACCAATTCTGAACATGACCATTACTTGTAATGTGAGCATGGTATTCATTTGTACTTTTGTGATCGCAAGCATCCAGTGAGCTCCAAATAGAAAATATGTGTAATATAATATATTTTTTGACCTACTTTTTTCATCAAACTATGTTATGAAACAAACGTATCAGTTGAATCTCTTGTAGTCCAGTCTGTATATTAAATGGCCTCACTTCAATCCTGTTCCAATGGTTGAGAAACCCTGTTTTACACTGAGGGGATAACATACAGTAGCTGTACAAATTGGCACTAGTTTTTCTTTATTCTATTGCAGAGGTTACGCTTTACAGTTAGGTGTGGTTGGCAGACCAGTTCTACCTCCAAGGCTACATTCATAAAACGGCCCTCGTACAAATCTGACAAAATTGACAAAGTCTTGTTTTTTTTTACCATCCAGTCACCATATCTTTGCAATGTTTTTTATAAATCCCTTCAAAGGCTCAGCATTAGAATAAAGAAGAATATTTTCCAGATATCAGTATATCACAATATGACAAATACAGTATTTGTATATTACATTACAATGAACAAAGTTGGATAAAAATCCAACTGTGTTCATTTCTTATGGATTATAATCAGACAAACCCTTTCACGTGTAAAACGAAAACTGTAACCATTATTTTTGTTGTTCTTTTAATTGCTGTTTTCTTGTAATTATTCATTTGGATAACACAATCGTAAAACAATTTGATCCTATCATCACATAGACATAGTTTTACTAAAGTAGAGCTGAAACAATTATGTAAATAATCCATCAGTAGCTGCTCAACAGAAAAATACTCTGCGACTACTTTGATAATAAATAATTCATTATTTTTTAAAGCAAAAATTATAAAAAAAAATTTTGGTTTTGGTTTCTCCGAGGTGAGAATTGGCTGCTTCTCTCTGCTTTATATAATTGTCAACTGAATATATTTGGGTTGTGGACTGTTGGTCAAGCTAAAACAATACATTTGAATATGTCATCTTGGTTTCTAAGAAATTATAATAAGCATTTTTTTTTAACCAGTGTGCCGCCTGTGGAACTCAGTCTTTGTTGTGATTCTTTCCAGGAGTATATCTGTCCAAGATGTGACTCAGGGTTCATAGAGGAAGTAACAGAAGACTCCAGGTACGTATCTACCTCTCTTCTCCAGACAACATGAGATGTTAAGGCCTTTTAGTGTTAGTCTGGAACAAAAGCAGATACAGTACATGGGCAAGTACCCACATGTTGCACTTTAGAAGCTTGTAGGCTTACCATGTAGTTTTGTCCCAGGCTAGCACTAAACCTGAACATGTGTATAGGGTTCAGTGGACGTTGCTAATAATGTGTCTTTTGTCCCCTTGTGCGCTGTTTCCCTCAGTCTCCTAGAGGGTGGCGCTAATGGGATAGATGACGCAGCCACACAATTTGCAGAGGTACAAGCTGACCTTAGGGATTTTGGGGAGAATAGGGTGGGGAAAAGGGGCAAAGAGGATTTGTTGCTGTCATTTAATGTGTTTTGATTAACGTTGTCTTCTTCTTTCCCTGCCCTCTTCTCCACTCACCGTTCTGTTGGCTCCTGTCCTTCGTTTTGCAATTGCATGTTGGCTTCCTCTCCTTTTCCCATTGTGCTGCCTGCTTTCCTATCCTTAATCCCACTTTCTGCCTGAAAATCTCTTTTTCCATACCCGTACGTGTCTCTTCCCCTGTCTAATCCCACCATCCCTGTAGCTATGGCACCTCTTGTTACTGGAGCGGCCATTTACAACAGACAGTGACACACCTGACTCAGAACCTCGGCTCCCTGGAGGGCGCTTGGGGGGTCTCAGTGACCTGGGGGGGTTCGGAGGGGGACCGATCGGGGGGTCAGTCCCAGCAGGCCTAGGGGGACCTATGGGGGGTCTACTAGGAACTGGGGAACACTGGGGACCAGGACGTCCCCCTCGCCTGCACAGCCAGAGGAGATACCGGTCCAGAGGCAGCAGTAGACCAGACCGCTCGCCGGCTGTGGAGGGGTGAGTAACCGACCAGTTCAGCTTCAGTCTCTCTTGGCTCTCTTTTCTGCCTTGCATACTCCCACTCATAACTATGACAGTGCTATTTATGCTCTTACAATCCTCACTGTTCTTATTTATGGTGATGACATTAACAGTTGTATATTTTCTCTCTGTGTCTCAGGATTGTACAACAGTTTCTCGCTGGCCTCTTTGCCAACTCCGGAGTCCCTGGCTCACCTTCCCTCTCATGGTAAGATGACATTACAGTACCGTCACAGTGTTGTTAGTGCTAGCGTCAAAGTGGAAGCGCTATTTCTTATCAGCTTGTGGTGTCTGTCTCTTATAGGACGGGGATGCTGCACTCTAACCCAGGGGATTACGCCTGGGGACAGGGAGGGTTAGACGCCGTGATAACACAGGTAAACCACACTTAATAGAACTTAACTCCAACTGAATGTCCATGCCACCTTTTAATTTCTCTACAGTTTATAATTTTGTTTGTGTGTGTAGTTACTAGGTCAGTTGGAGAACACAGGACCTCCTCCAGCAGAGAAAGAGAAGATCTCTTCTCTCCCTACTGTCAATATTTCTCAGGAACAAGCAGGTCAGTAATTCCTTGTTTCCCCATTTGTCTCACTCGATCTCACCACAATTCTCAAATTGCAATATTGCTCATGGATGTGGCTGGAGCTGGATCCTCTGTATGCAATAACAATTAGCTAACTGCACACCTTCAGTTGGACTTTTGTGTATCTATTATTATGATTATTATTATTATTATTATTATTATTAAGTTTGAATGCATAGGCATCACTAAGTTCTTAGAAACTACTGGCTTATATATTCATACACAAGGGACGTGTCCTTGTATAATCCTCTCCGTATAAAATCGCCTCCGTAAAAAACAAAAATGCTAATAACACGTCTGTCATTATGTAAATACATGCTTATTTGTTTAGAAGTCTGTGCAGCACTTAGATAAAACATGAAAAGACACTTGTGTTTATATATAATATATACAAAAGAAGCCCCTGAAACTGTGTCTGTCTGGGACGAAATGTCCATTAACCTTGAGCATATCAACATTGTGTTCCATAAATTACTTTAAGATGACGTGCTTCTGCAAGCTGGTCTTTCACCTCCCCTTTAGTTCTCCCAAGTCCTCTTGTGGATCTGTTCTTTTTGACTTCCTCTTCTGTGTGTGCGCTGTCCTATTTTACCACTCAGCTGTAACTGTGTGGTTAGTTATGCAGCCCAGCTTTTGCAGGGCTGTTCATAGCTGACTTCTTCGGAGAAATGACGATTCACGTGCCTCAGGCCTTGAGGCGTCAGGCCTTTATCTTTGTGTATAATTGTTTTTAGTAATTAGTAAAAACCATGCTTGGTCGCTTACTTGCTAAGAAACTTTATGATGCAAGCATAGTTTTGGTATTAATGATCTGTTGCACGTTCCCTCAACACATGTGAGTCATTAGCAAGTGACTGATAAGTAACACCAGAAATCACTCAAAACCACAGGGGTATTGATAAAACATTTCTATCTTTTCTCCTGTAGACTGCTGTATGGAATGTCCGGTGTGCAAAGAGGACTTCGCAGTGGGAGAGCCGGTCAGACAGCTACCCTGTAACCACTTCTTTCATTCAGACTGTATAGTACCATGGCTGGAAATGGTGAGTCATAACATAAACTCACAAAAGAGATCCTTAATGACATGTGTGATACTGTATTTGAGATATTGCGGATACTAAGACCTCAAGGAAATTTGAACACAACTCTTAATATTTTTTGGACAACAGTGGAGGTTAATGGCACAGAAGAATAGAGTGTGATTCATGCTTCTGCGTTAAATCTACGCCGTGGCTACGTACGTAGGTACATGGAGATACGGACCAAATACTGGACCCTACGCCGGACCCTGCATCGTAGCCTGATGTGCACCTCCCATGGCTTGGTAGCGTTGCATTCCCCCCCGACTCATTTCCTGGTTCTCCTTCTCCATAAACAACATGAAATCAAGGAGATGGTTAACTTTTCCTGCTACAGATTTTTGACCGTGGTCAGAAAGCACAGGGGAGACACTTTGTTTCCCTCACTATGAATCTAGAGTCGGTACTCACTCCGAAGCTACTCGCCAACACTCTCCACGCACACACACATACCGTCTCTGCAATTAAGAGATCAACGCACACACCAACGCACAAGTATAAACTTCAGGCCACTTACGTAGGCTACGGCGAAAGCTCTGCGTGGACCCTCCGCAGGACCATAAATCACTCTTAAGCTGTATCAGACTTTGGCAGGAAATACTTGTTAGTTAGTTAGTTGGATCAATCCATTGCTGGTTTTGGTCCTTTCGTGGGATTTGTTGGATACAAAAATATATAGAATATTGCCAGCCTTACTCTTACAATTGCCTTGAAAGGAATGCCAAATTAAAATCAACAATACATTGTTCAATGCTAAATTGGAGGATTAGATTACTCAGGCTGAAATTGCCCTACCCTACCAATCATTTAACATTAGTAGTGGGACATTTTGCTGAGGTATATTTGACTGACGACGAGACAGAAAGAAAGAACCTGGCATTCAAAGTCAAAGAACAGCCTGGGCATCGTGTAAATATGACTAAAATAAGGAGTCCACCTGTGATGAAACTGCTCAAAGCTAATGTTCTCTATTTTCTGTTCTGTGGACACACAGCATGACACATGTCCAGTGTGTAGGAAGAGTTTGAATGGAGAAGACAGCAGCAGCCAGCCCCCATCAGAGTCCCCCACCCTTTCCATGGACCCCCGCACACAGGAGAGATGGTCCTTCTGAGACACCCACCTGTCTCATCCCTCGGTTCTCCTCGCCTACATCCACAACAACGTACCGAGAAGACAAATCACTTCTCACTTTCCTCTTTTCATCCCTGTTGCAGTCATAATCATCTCTTCATTTTCTATTTTAATGCCTTTCTCCTCAACCACATATACAAATACCCATACAGACGTCTTAACAGTCGGTTGAGGTCTGCTAGATCTCTTCCTTTTTATATAACCTCATAACAAACCAGCCTAGATTGATGATGATCAAGCCCATGTCTTCTCTACTTCCACCTGTCAAGCAAACTTTTTTTTCGATCTTTCTTGAAATGCACTGCTGCAATACACTATTGTGGGAAAATGCCAGACTTTATATTATATACCATGCCCTCTTTACTCATCAGAAAATTAGCTAAATCATGCAACTGAGCCCTGTTCGGCAAATGGGAAGACTGTAGGGGTTACTTTCACTCATTTACAGGGGCTGGACCTAACAACATGAACACCTATAGCCCTGCAATAAATGTTATGTTTATGAAGGGTACAATACAGTTTGTTTGTTTTTGATTTTGCCAGGGAGATCTTGATTGAATTCTGGTTATTTATTCTGGTGGTGTTTTATTAGATTGCATTGTAAAGGTGTTCATGTTATTGCGTCCACCCTCTGTAGTGTACGTCAAAAAAAGAACAGAGTATTTTATAGGAATCACGTTGAGTCGCTGCTGTTTAATGGCCCCAAATGGAAGCTGTGACATTGAATGAAAGCAAGGGATTCCTTACACCTTTTGGGGAAAACAAATATCACACCAAGGGAACAAAATTGCCCAACTAATAATTGAGATTTAAACATACTCTTCCTGGTGTATGTTATAAACAGATGGCATCCCTCTGCCGTTTTATTCCTCTGTTCATGACAGTCTTTTGTTTCACTTTTTTTATCACTTTTTTTTATGTAAATAATTTTAGTCAACTTATGGTTTGCAAAGGAACAAAAAAAAACTTTGAGAATGGAGACAAATGTGAAATACCTGGTTATTAAACTGTATATTATATATATATATGAAAACATGTCTGATGTATTAATAAATTGACAAAAAATTGTCAGTTGAATTTATATTGTTCACAATCCGATTACATTATATAAATTCTCTCTGCACCCAAAGACACTCAAAACATGGAATATTTTGAAACAAAATGCACTTTATTTCAAATTAAATAGCAACAGCAGAAGGCATTTTAATTTCTGTACATTTATATGATTTCTTGATAAGATGTTGTGAGGACACTTTCATCATTAGTGGGAAATCAAGGCACCAGTTACGCTTCAGTACAGGTCATTCTGGTGAACTGATACATTCATTACTTCCAGGTACCATTCCTGATAGGAATCAGTGCATAAAAAAAGCATTTTAGGCTTTTGAATGAAAATCAAATGAGGTAATTTTTCGTTTGCTGAGGTTAACAAAATACATAAAGTGACCAAAAATAAAACAAAGTGACCACTTAAATCACTAAAGCTGTGCATAAAAGCACGGAATTTAAAAATAAATGAATCTTGCACCGGTTATTAGAAAATGTGCATCCGAGTGGCTCAATACCAACAAAGCACTCAAAGTAACCACTTTGGTAATGAGAAGGTTCCAACAGGAAACAGTTACTTTTTGTGGCATTTTGGAATGTGCATAGAAAAATTGTTGATGGTGGAACAAATGTGAACTTGTATTAATGATCAGTGTGCGTTCCAAGCAAGTGTGAGCAATGAACGAGCCGGTGCAGTGGAGGAGATGTAGCCCACAGCGGGATGCCATACCTCAAACTGGATCACTGATGATGACCTACAAAACACAAACTCACGATGTAGTAGAATACATTTCCTGTCATTTGCACAAAAAACACATTTCACGTACCTGTTGAGTATGATGAGCACTACTGAGCCATCTGGTCTGATGAAGGCAGAGTATTCCAGGTCTGTTTCCCGACTGGCGGTCACACCCATTCTCTGAGACCCTTCCCACAGGAACTTGCTGTGGAAAAGGGTGATTTGTGTGGATTTCATTAGACTGCCTCCATATAATGATGGAACAGGTAAAAAAAAAAAAAAGAACAGTGTGGACAAAGATCATGTGAGAGCCAGTTTGCTACCTGAAGTGGGCCATGCTGTAGAAGTTTGGCTGCTTGTAGAAGACATCATGCTGCGCATCCACTATAACAGGGCTGTCCACAAAGTTTTTAACCCAGTTTGGCCCACCAGTCTGGTCCAACACCAGATTCCAGTCAGTCCATCCCACCACATAATGATTTAAGTCCTGCCATGGAGAAAACACCCACAGTTTGGTATCTAGTCTGTGCTTTGTAACTTTGTAGTAAGAGGGGTTGTTTTGTTTAAATGAATCCACTGGACCGGTGCCTGGTGTTTTGTGTAATGTCACAAGGACAGCACATCTACATAAACAACTCCCTCCTGATTCTTAAGATGTCTAGAGTCTGAATGGTCCAATTTCATTTGAGAGTGAAGAAAGAAGAAACAAAACACCAGTTCTAGCTTGCTTTGATGGCCTGCAGGCAATTTCTGAATAGTGTGTGCAGCAGAGTGCAACTTGTAAACCTGCACTGCAGCATCGAGGGAGGTGATTCACCTTTCACAAACAGCTCAGAGCTTGTCAAATCTCACATGTGTCACAGTGGATCTGACTGAACAAGCCTCATGCAAAATAACGTACCTCTATAATATCATGTGCGTACTGTTCAGCCCTGTTCCAGCTACCCAGCTTCACCCCTCTGTCTAGTGGGCTCCAGCCAGAGCAGGCCTCTGTGCCAAACAGGTAATACTCTGGGTAGAGATGATGGGTGACTCCCAGGCTTATCTCTGCTGGGACAAGGCTGTCCATGTACCAGTGAACTGCAACGCCATGAATGTACCTTCCTGCATGAATGTCATTTAGGACCTGGAGGGAGAAGGGGGAAAGAAAAAAAATCAGGTACTGAAAAGTAATAAAAAGCATTGCTGAAGTTTCTTCAACAAAAAAGGCCTCGTACGGTATTAAAAAGTAATTTACTAATAGTCTTGTAGATTGTGGGCGCAGGAGGCTGTTCTGTTCAGCTCCATCAGACCTGTAGCAAACACTGTCACTACTGCTAGTTACAGTAGACAGGGAACTCATGGGGCAAGTGTTAATTTTAGCAAAAACCTAAATTAACTTAAATTGTCATTTTGGCTTATCTGGGTCTAAGCTGCGTTAATGTAATGGATTATAACATCGGAAAGTATTGGTATACACTGCTGGTAAATACTGCATTAACCTAAATATAATAATACATAATTCTAGGCCATTATCGCCCCTACTGGTTTTCCATCATACTCTCATCTTTTGAAACCAGTAATAAATTGCATTCTATGTGGTAATAAAAAGTCTTAAAAATTCTTTAATTAAACTTGGTGAACCAGAGCCTTGTTTAATCTCCGTCATGTCTGTCCCTGGAGTGGTTTGGGAGCTTCTTTATGAAAAACAAAAACCTCTCTCGGCTACTATACAAAACACACTCCTTTCTTCCAGTTGATTCCAATCTGATACATTAGTAATGTTACACTCTTTCCTCCAGAGGATAAAGATGTGAGACTGGAAGATATAAAAAGTCCTTTATTCCTGCACCTGCTTCACTACAGAGTAAATGGCAGCTAACTACACTTATTTTAGCTTCCCCCCAGCATATAAATCTATCTCCTTCATTGTGTTGAATGCAGCTTGTATTGAATCATACATTATATCTTAAGTTATCACGTTAAGATCTTTTAGTATTGGTCAATCTATTTTCTTTTCATATACTGATTTATGTTGAAATTCCTCATTTCTTGCCTGCACCACCAGAGAAGTCTTAGGTATAACAAAGTTTACCATGACTTTAGCCACTATATCTCTGTCCTTGGACTCACCACTTTAGCCCAGTGAGGCAGCAGCAGGCGGCTGTCATCCAGTATAAGGACGTGTGTGCGTGGGTGTGAAGAAGCGTGCAGGGCAGGGCCCAGGTCCAGAGCCACCCAGTCCCTCTGTTCCTCAGGAGTGAAGCCAAGAGCCTGGAAACTGCAATCAGATACTTCTCAGTCTGTTGTGAAATTTAGGAGCCACGATGATGGTTTATTCTTTGTAATATAATGTGAGAAGAGACCTGTAGTTTGTCATCTGTCCTGCAGAGGGCTCATTCCCTGTGGTCAAAGCCCAGAAGGTCAAGTTATATTTAGCATATTCCTCAAGGAACCTGAGAGAAAAGAAAAAAATATTTATTTGACATGGCATTAAGGCAGTGGTCTTTAATGTTTTTTAAGCCAAGGACCCCTTAACTCAGACAGACGGATCAGGGATTCCCTACTACATATATTGTATAAAAATGAAGTTGAATATTAAACTGTGCCTAAAATAACGTGTGGGTGGCCTAAAGCCTTTTTACATAGCTTTTTAATACATACACTACTAAGCTAATAAAATAAAAAATATTTGGCATGATTTTATAAATCATGTTTTAAGGTTAAGCATACATGTGGCAGAGTGAATACTTAGGATTAACTGTATCTGTGGATGGCTAACTAAGAGACAAAACATTATACAAATTAATATACATTATACCATAATTTGGCAGCCCCCCTGCAGTAACTCTGAAGACCCCCTAGGGTTCCCGGACCCCCTGTTGAAGATCTCTGCATTAAGGTAAAGCCCCAAATGTCACCTGATATAGTACTGAGCCCAGGTTTTGTGCTCCTTGCCCCCAGGCTGGCCCTTCAGGGAGCCCTTTCCTATGAGAGCACCGTTAGTTTTCATCCAGGCGGGGGCGCTCCAGGCGCTGGCCAGCAGAGACAGGGGGCGAGGAGACAAGGCCTGAGCACGCTGCAGGAGAGGGATCTAAGAGGAAGAAAAGGAGGAGGAGGAGAGATTAGAGTTATGGAGTGATGGACATGTGTATGTCTCAGAGGAGGAGAGAGAGACCTTCATGTTGATGTCCTCGGGGGCCAGTGTGAAATTGTCCAGGTTGTAGTCTCCAGGTGTGTCAGCATACGTGTACAGACGGGTGGAGAAGTCACAGCTGGCCATGGGGACACGCACCACGCTGTAGCCAATACCTGCCACAGACACAGCATCAATAACGAATGAGGCTGAGCGATGATTCAATATCATCATTTGGCGACCTTTTTTATGAGATTCTATATGCGTTTCCTTTTTGCTATGTGCGCATAATAATCCATAAAAACAGTTGATCACAAAATGTATCTATATTTGTGTACTGCTATTGTGTTATTTTTCTTTACGCATTTCTGTTGTCCAAATTATTCTTATCCTTATGCACGACATGGATGCTGATGATGATTCTGTCATTGGGGGAAAGAAACTAACCTACACATATAGACACCTCTCACAGCACGCGTTATTTTATTTTTCAATATGTTGAAGCAGGACAACCGTTGCTATTTGAAAAACACTAGTTGCTGTGTTTTTACATGTAAAATACACAAATATTCACGTATTCCTGGAATTTATGGTCATTATGCTTTTCCGAGCCATTGCCCTACTATTGCACAGTGGGCTTTTATCGAATGGTTCCTTTTACTGAGTGTACCTTCAGGGGAAAAGTACTGTCGCAGCAGCTGGTCCTGTGCACCAGCAGAAAGAGACAGGATGTTAACAGCTGCTGCGTCTGTCATAGCTCCACCGAATCCCTTAATCTTTTGGTACTTCTGGTAGGGAACGATGGTCAACCTGAGCCCTGAAAGAGACGCATAAAGAGATGCGAGAGATGCTCCAGCGTCACAGACACCCCAGCAGAAGCCCACATCATCACTTACCTGCGCCAGTGCTGTTCACCTGGACCTGACCCCGGCCTGCCTCCAGTCTGTTGCCGGCCATGCTAGTCAGGTAGGAGGAGTACTGGCCCAGTGGGGGCAAGGTGACTGATCCAACACTGTCACAGTAGGTTGAATTACACTCACACACCACTGAGTCATGGCCAAAGTTTCTGGCAACACATGTATTGCTTCCTGGAAGGAGAAGAAGTCATAGAAACATGTTTTTCTGTCTGTATTGGTGAACAGAAGCTATGTATGATTAACTTCACATGCAAGAGTACACAAACATTGGGACAATGGCAACCTGTGTTGTGTTACCTGTAGAGAGGGTCAATTCAGCTGTGAGGAAAACAAGGGCCAAAAGAACAGATGATGGCAATAACACCGCCATTTTATCTAGAAACAAAGAAGTATAGAAATTAAGCTACAGAGTTCAAATTCGATGAAACACGGGTTGAATCAGTCAGGCAGCACTGTAAAATACAAGTTAACAAAGACCCAACTGCTCCATTCATTTAGCTAACACACACATTTATCTGTACATGTCATTCAGAGCACTTAAGAAGATTCTCTCACCTCAGAGGATCCTGATACAAACTCTGGCATGTCCCGCGGGTTCATTTAAAAATATTCACACTCCACCGTCACCTTAACTTTGTCCAATCTGCCATACCAGCGTCTCCTCCTAGGGCCACTTTGTTTGTTTTGGCGATCCGACTTTTGGCCAGTCATGTGATTTTGAAAAACTATCACGTGAACAGTGCAATAATCTGGATCGCAGCCAGGTGGTGCTGCGCCATAAATCTAAAACAATAAAGGAACTGCCTTTTATGTTTTCAATCTACGGATTTTACAGGTCCCAGGGTGCACTCAGAGCTTGGTAACACAGCTTTCTCTTTTTATGCACCCTAGGTATAAAATGAGCTGCAAATTATCATTAGCTTAAAAGTACTCCCTTCTTTGAACACATTTAAAAGTATGTGACAAGCTGCCCTGAAGGAAACATGTTGCTGTTTCGCATAATCCTTGACTTGATTGGAACGCGTTATGGATGTCGCTGCTGGTATGGCCTCTGACTCTCTTCTTGTACTATGGTATGTGTTGTAACGTGATTTAAAAAAAAATGTTTTATGTGAAACTGCTTGTGCTGCTGTCTGCAGGACTCCCTGGGGGAAGAGATCTAGCTCAGAGGGACCATCCAGGCAACATAAAGGATGAATAAATAAACTAAAACATGGCACCTCTCAAATATGGGTTTAAAACAAAGAAGTTCTTTACAGTGGATTTGAACTGATGTACAATAATTCATTTCATTTATTATACAGGAAAATATAAGAGCAACAATTAAGTTACAATAAATGGGCCTAACTCAGTTTAAAAACTGGTTTACAGCAGGTTCCTGTTCTGCAGCAATATAGAACAATGAACACAATTTCGGCACATTTATACAGGACATTATTATTGACTAAACAGATGCAAACAAATAAAACATTAAATACAGAAAAACAAGACTAAAAACAATACATGGACAATCAGTGTGTGCAAGTATGACTACCAAGAAGTTTATATGACTTTTTGAAATATGTGATGGATGATAGTGTTCAAATGTGATGGGGAATGTCATTCCAAATTTTAGTGTAAATATAGAAAAAGGATTTCTGACCGTAGTTGTTTTTGTATGGGGGAACTGGAATGAGTGCGAAACTGATCTAGTGGTCTCATATTGTGTGTCGGAAGAAGAACTGTAAGTGCTGGTAAAGAGCTATTTTGAATCTGAAAATAAAATGCAATAGCATGGCTGTTTACGTAGTTCTGGTAAGTCAAAGCATTTGTGCGTGTGAGCGCACTGCAATGATGAGACCACTTTGGAAGATTACTGTGGATCTTAAGTGCTCGGTAGTATAGTCGTGCTATTGGTCCAGTAATGTCCTTAGTGGTAAGAGACCAGATTGGGAGACAGTAGGACATTGTTGAAAACACAATGGCATGTAAGTAGGTTTCAGAAACTGAAAAGGAAAGATATGATCTAATCTTGTTATACACACGTTTCTGATTCAACTTGTGTGTTCCCGATATGTAAGGTGTGAATCAAGTAGCACACCAAGGTAGTTGTAGGTCTTTGTGACAACAAGATCTTGGTTTGCAAAAGTAATAAAATCAGTAAAAGAAAGACTTTTTCTGGGTGAATGAAAATACATACATTTAGTTTTCTTTACATTGATGGTCAGATGGTTCTTTTTCAACCAATCATGTAAGAGGTGATCAGATGATAGTTTGGAATTTATGACATTAGGATTTGAATCAGAGAGAAAAATCACAGTATCATTAGCGTACAGTAAGCACTTTGAGTGTTTACACACTCGAGGGAAATCATTAATGTATAAAAGAAAAAGTAAGGGTCCAAGAATGCTGCCTTGTGGAACGCCCGTGTCACAAACTAAAGGTTGGGATATGACATGATTAATTTTGACTGTCTGCAACCTGTTCG
The DNA here is from genome assembly GCF_031162955.1 of Sander vitreus. Taxonomy (NCBI): domain Eukaryota; kingdom Metazoa; phylum Chordata; class Actinopteri; order Perciformes; family Percidae; genus Sander; species Sander vitreus. The sequence continues at coordinate 13,996,949 of NC_135860.1, forward strand.
TCAAATAAGAAGAGAGCATTTCTATCACAGATGGAGACAGTTCAAATGAGTGAAGTTTGTTTAGCAAAATCTGGTGGTTCACTGTATCGAAGGCTTTACGAAAATCAATAAAAATAGCTCCAGTGATGTGACCTTTGTTGTTCAGTGAAGAGTAGTAACGACGACATGGTTGATCTCTTAGCACGAAAACCATGTTGACAGTCACTGAGCCAGTTATTAGTTTCAAGGTAAGAACTTAGCTGGTTATGCAAGACTTTTTTCCAGCAACTTAGACATTGCTGGAAGTATTGCAATAGGTCTGTAATTTGAAACAAGAGTGTGATCATCAGATTTAAAAATTGGGGTTTTCCAGTCAGTAGGAATGATAGAAAGCCTGATGCAAAGATTGGTTAAATGCAGAAAGAGAGGTATGAGGCTATCAGCATGAGTCTTTAAAAATAAGGTGTTTAAACCATAAATATCACGGGCATGAGAATTTTTTAGCAGATGTAATATTTGTATCACCTCGTTCTGTGAGATCTCAGAAAATGAGAACTGATCAGATGTTGAGGAGAGAACAGGTGAGGACAAGGAGGGAATGGCAAAATTCATAGCCATAACATAAGCATAGCCAATTCTTTAACAGATGATACAAAATAATCATTAAAAGCACTTGCAATCTTTTCTGAATCTGAGATAAGAGTACCCCGTAGGGAAATTTGAATATTAACATTCTTTTTCTTCTCATTTTCACCGGTGATGACCTTAAGGGTCTGCCATAATGTCTTTGGGTTGTTAGCAGATTGGGTAATTTGCTGTTGGAAGTAGACCGCCTTAGCCTTACGCAGTTCCAAAGTACATTTATTTCTAATTTGTATAAAAATGATTTTTACTCTCAGGTGTTCGACTTAACCTATACAATTTAAGAAGAGAGGCCTTCAATTTAAGGAGTTGAAATATTTCATAATTTATCCAAGGTAATTTACTTTTCCTTGGTCGAACCTTGCTGACAGTGGTAAATTTATTCTGTATTTTCTGTAATTTAGTATGAAATTGCATTAGAATTTGTTCAGGATCTTCTAATGACAGCTCATCACTCCAATCAGTAGCACTAAAATTAGCATTGAATTGTAGCATTGATATCGCCCAGAATTACAAGCTCCTTTGATGTAACAGATTTAATAATGTCAGAAAGCTGAGATAGATAAGAACTTTCACTGACATTAGGGGGCTTGTAGGTGACAATAATAGTAATTGCATGTTGAGGTGTAAAATGTACGATCAGTTTTAATGTTTCAGTTTCAAATTTTGATATTAAGTGTTCATGTTTCCAACTCACATAGAAGGCCACTCCGCCGCCGGTCTTGCTAATGTGGTCTTTACGATACAATTCATAATTATCTAAATCACAAACGACACAAGTTCTGTTTTTACTTTAATGTTTTATTATGAAAGTAACACACATGCATCATAATTTACAGACATTTGTATATTTATGTATTTCAAGGACAATGATATTTGTATGTGTGTGTGAGATTTGTGTCTTCTTCTAACTTCATAGGAAGGCACAAATTCTGTCCAACATTGATGGATTTCTGTTGCTTAAAAAGATGAGTTCTTTCTTTCCTTCCTCTGTTCGACCTGACGAGGGAAAAATAATAATTTTAAGTTACTAAAACAGTATCGCTTGAATGACTTTCTTTTAAAAAGAAAAGCATCCACAGTGTCATCACTCACTTTGTGGATGCTGCAGCCACTGGCGGTCCATAAAGTAGAGGTAACAGCTCTCAAACTCCTTCTCGCTGTAGTTGGGCACCGACACCGGGATGAACGGGTCCATGCTGTCAAACCCCCTCTGATGAGCAAAACACAGACAGGAAGTCAACATGCTGCACATCAAACCTGTCTTTAAACAGCATGTTCCAATATCACAAACATGATAAACACCATTTAGATTAAATTACTAGCTCAAATATTAATTGCAAAATACAGACATGCATATCCTCATATCTAATGCAACAAAGGCCATGTTATAATATTCAAACAAATAGAGATATTCATAATTGTATAATTTAAATGCACAGAGAGAAGTTATGTGTAATAATGCATATTTTAATATATAGTTTTTAAGTGGTTTTAATGGTCAGTGGTCCAAAACAGAAGTCTAAATGATTACCATTTACAATTACAACATAAAAACAAATAAATATTTGAGACAAGAATTTTATATGTGCCTACTTTTAGTTTTACAGTTCAATTGTTGTCCAGCATAAATGGAAGAGGTCGATGACAATGATGATTTACTGGTCAATTAGGAAATTGATCTAATGACATGCAGACATTGGATAAATACGACCGCTATAAATAATATTACAGCCCACTGCAACAACGCAACCACTGGTATAACACTGCAAACGGGTACAGCTTTAACGTAGAACGAAATGAACAAGGTAGATGGGATGGTGACAGTACTGACATTTGAGGATTCAATGATAATTAGGTTTCTGTTTAGCAACGCTTCGTTGACAAATGTCACAAGTAATCTGTACACTGGCAATACAGCTGTTTTGTTGCTCAAAGACAACAAAAGGTTGAGATTCTTGCCACAAAGCAACAGCAAATTATGTCTTGTGTTTGTCAATTTACTTAAATCTGAAAAAACAACTTCTGCACATTGAGTCCTGAGGATGGGAGTGATGCAGTCTCGAGGCCAGGTTTGCAAGATCAAAGTGAGAAAAGAGAAGGAAATACTAATCACAAGGGCTACAGATTATAAAGTACAATAAAATGATCTCTGACCTCTCCCAGCAGCTCTTGAGGCAAGTAGGCAGATTTTGAAGTGTAGAGAGACCCCGTCTGAGACAGAGTGGTTATGATGGCGCCTCCAGTCTGAAACAAAGAGTAAATGTTAATGGTAAGAAAAACTGAAATATAACATTCTCATGCAACTGTGGTCATCGCCTTTAGTGCGTTCTTCTCACCCAGTTGTTCGTCATCAGCTTCTTCAGGTTATAAACCAAAGTGAGCTCCTCCGGATCCACCTGATAACAGTGAGAAAGAGAGACACCTAAGACGTCTTATCAGTGGAAACTGAAAGAAGCATAAAGACAAATATGAGGCGTGACATGATTGTGAATTGTTTCCTCACAGCACTCTTATCCTCCTTCTTGATGGTGGATCTTCCCCACAGGGCGTTAACACCATCCACAGCCACGGCCAGGCGGAAGTCGGACTCTGGCTGCCCACTCTGCAGCCTCAGCTCCTTCATCACCGCCCCCACCACATCACTGCTGCTCTTCACACGAGATATACCCTATGGCAAAAGAAACACCATCAGATGCCTGATGACAGTCTTATGAAGGGAAATTATAAGCAATTAAAGGTCATCTCCATCAATTTTATACATCCAGGTCCATTTACAGGTCTTGTGAAAATAGCTGTGTGTGTGTGTGTGTGTGTGTGTGTATATATATATATATATATATATATATATATATATATATATATATATATATATATATAATGCACCCAAATCACCAACTGAACTGTAGGCGGTGGAGTTGCATTGTGGGTAGTTTATATTGACGACCGTTCATTTAAGGGATAGTTCCCGTGCTGCCAGATGTCCCTCACTTTCCGTTTTCTTTGAGTTAACTTTAAACTCCGATTGGATCGAGCAACATTAACTGGAACCTCTGAGTAACGTTACAGGCTGAAAATGGCAACTTTTAATGAAATTTGGATCATGCAACCATGCAGGCCTGCTTGGTTCGTTCGGGGAATGATTGTAAAGATTTACAAAGAATATATTTACTCTCTAACTGGCACGTTTTGGGACCGATTGGTGGGGATTTGCTATGAACAAAATACACACAGCGATACACTGGTAAGAGCAAATTACAGTATGTTTAACCATGTATGTAGCTAATTTATATAGCTCATGTTACTGTATTGTGTGAACAGGTAACTTCATTTAATATTGTATGTGGCGTTTTCTTGTGTGTGGTGCAAATGTTCCACCAAAACAAGTTCCCTTCCCGAGAACATTTTGAAGAGCCACGCTCACTGCGTCCAGAGCTTAGCGCCGCCCAAGACGATTGCAATTGGTTTAAATAAATGCCAATAGACCAGAGCACGTTTTTCTCCTATCCAGGAATGTTGTGTGGAAGGGCCAGAGCTTCCTCCCCAGCGCTGTGGAGAAACATCTGGCAATGCGAGACTAAATTCTGGGTAAGGTAGTTGCCAAGTTTAGATATGTGAAGTAAAAGAAGACAATATCTCTGGTTCTGCTGCTTCGATTTAAAATAGTAACAACACATAACTTTGTGGGTCAAAATCTGAGCAACTAAGTGTCAGAGCAAACAGTAATTTCATGCCCCATTTCTTTAGTATTAAGCCTATAAACATCCAACAGTTCAATGCAGATTCCCTTTAGCAGGAGGTTTGTCTAATAATGTGCTGTCAGAAGGCTGGCTATTAATATCAGATCTAATTACAGCGTACAACAAGCTCACAGTAACACCAGTGGTGACCACAATTAGTTTGTGAATAGGGCAGCACTATGTCTCAGCAGTTTCCTTATTATGGAGCAAATGATACAGAGCAAGATGACCGATTGGAAGAGGTAAAAAATGTACAGGCTGAACATAAATCTACTGCTTTTTTCCGCCTTTGTCAGTAAGTGTAGTACAAAAATCCATCCCCGTGCTCAATTAGTAAGTAAGTAAATAAAGTTTATTTGTATAGCACCTTTCACAGATAAAAATCACGAAGTGCTTCACAATAAAATGCAATACAACACAAGAAGTCACAATACAAGCAAATTGAAATACAAATAGAAAACAACAAACAGCCATAAAAGCCCCTCGACTAAGTAAAAGCCTGCTTGAACAGCAGCGTCTTCAGCTGCTTTTTAAAAGATTCGACAGAATCCACACAACGTAGCGGGAGAGGCAAGTCATTCCACAGCCTAAGAGCCACTGCTTGGAATGACCGATCCCCTCTAGTTTTAAAATTAGTGCGGGGAACCACTAATAGCATCTGAGCTAATGATCTCAGACTACGGGTGGGGGTATGTAGCTGTATCAAATCAGAGATGTATGTTCAGTTCATTGGTTCACTGATCACCACTAAGCAAAGACAAGGTGAAAGATGAAACTTTAATGATCCCCTGTGGGGAAATCGGTAGCGCAGAAAAATTAATGAGTAGGGAACAGATGGAAAATACAACAAAATGATGAAAATGTCTCAGAGGGCGAGATAAACCACATCTCCAATGAACACAAATGAAAGGTGAGAAAACTCACCTGATCCACCAGCTCTCCTAGTGGACTTCCCTCCTCAGTGAACTCTCTCTTTGTCCACACATAGCGCTGCTTTGTCTTTATCTGGGAAAGGAACAGTACAGTTTCATTGACCATGTTTATATGGGCCTGGTCCTCATTTTAATTCATGCACCAGGTGTCCAGTGTTTTTTCACACAAAGCTAAAAACGCTCCACTGGGAGCTCCGTGCCCTGGCGCCACAAAGGAAAGCCAAACACAGCTCATCTACACACTGCCACACAAAGGTGACACAGAGCTGGTTTAAAATAGCAAATTATCCCTTTAGGATGCTCCATCCTCAATACAGTACATTAAAATGTATCCCTCAAATAATACATTTCAAACCATATCATGCTGTTATATTGCTATTGCACCATACCAATACACTGTGCTTGATGGTAAATTCAGGTGGTGTCATGAAGCAGTTTAATTGCTCCATGTATATCAGCATGTGACCTAAACCGCTGTGAAGATGCAGTCAAGGCCCATTTATGGTCTATAAATGCCTACATGCTTGTTAATAATGTGAAACATTTTGTAATACTCCACGAGCCTTCATTTTGACTATGTGTACTCAAGAGCCATAAAATTCATATTGAAAAATTGCAGCCCATAAAATGATGTCGTTTGACGACTGATGTTTAAAAAAAGGCACGCTGCGGAAAAATCCTTACCTTTGAAAGGAAGTGCTCATTGGTTATTCTGAAGTTGCGTAACCATTCAGTGGCTTGTAACGGCTGATCAAAGCGAGAGGTGTTATAAGATGAGGGCAGCAGCTCTTTACAGTTTTTCACCCAGAGGTGAGCTGCAATATAAAAAAAACAGAAGAAGTTCACGTTCTGTACAGTGGTAACAGTCAGCCACTTGGTGTGTGTGATTTGTGTTTATTTCACCATCAGGAACATGCAGCACCAGCCATCCTTGTGTGTAGCAGAAGTGGACTGTGTGACAGAGAGACATTGTCTTCCCGCTGCCCTTCAACCCATCTGAACAACATGATAAGGTTAACAACATGTTTATTCAGAAGCATCAAGAGAAGAACAGTGTGTTTGACTGTGAGTGTGAGCATGTGTTTTGAAGGATACAGAATAAATATCGCAGAGAAGGCTTGCTGTAGTCGGTTTTCTTCAGGTAAGATATGACCTCTAGAGCTGGCTGCCTCACCATCATACAGGCTTCGTTAAACGTCTTCACCTAAAAACCATACATGACAATTTGTCTACATGGTACATTTTACCAAGAAAATAGATCAAGTCACAAAATGTTATCTTTGTGCTAGTATGTTTAAAATAATGTGCATGAAGTCATTGACAAAAGCACATACCTGTTGTTGATAGCGCCAAGGGAGGCTGTGAGGGAACAGAGTGCGGATGTGTGCAGAGGGCAGGGTGTAATACTGTCCGATATATTTCTCTGACTGACATGCCTGGAAAGAGACAAACAGTGAGCTCACCAGCTGAAATCATACACATGTATAGACACTTCTGCTGCACCTAGGCACCTGTGCCGTGTTGTATGACGACATTTGCACTGGTTAAGTCAGATTTGCTTACTGGATCATTCTCCTGTGCTCTGAAAACTGAGAAGGGCTCAGGTTCTGACTCCACAGCCACAGCCTCCTGCTGCTGCCCACATCCACTGGTATGAAGGGACCTTACATGTGTTACCTGCAAAAGTTTAATAGAGTGAATACTTGTATTCAAGTGTTTATATACTTCCAAAGGTTCCTAGCCCACATTGGCTTACAATACAGTATTTATAATACATACAGAGGCAAAATAAAGCTTTTACAGGATAGGATTTACCCTAATATTGCGCTGAACAGAACATCACACAGGTGATGCTTTCTGTCCTCTGGGACTGAATGAAAGCAGCGAGTGTCAGCACCTAAGGTCCAACTATATAAGCTATCATACTCATGAATAGTTATTTGAACAACCTCAGTAATTCATGTTTGTGTAAGTTTACTGGTAGGCATGTAAATTAACCTACTGCCAATGCCCACATACTGCAAATGTTGGGACCATGTGATGCACACACAAAAAAAAAAGAAAAGAAAGAATCTTTTTTATATACTGTCCAGGTAATGTATCTGCAGCTTCTCCAACAGTGATCTTACCGTTTGCCGCAGTCTGAAGGACAGTCTGTGGAGCGCCATGATCTAAAACATAGACGACATGAATTTAAGTTATATTTCAGAAGTCGCAAGTGCCAATGAAGCAAGTAACGTTAGCTGATGTGTAAAAACACATCCGTGTCTCTGTGTAACCTTGCGTACACAATTAGCTAACAGCTAGCTGTGGTCCCCAGCAGGCACGTAGCTAATGTAACGTTACATGCAATATTAGCAATGCGGAGCTATTTGAGCGAAGTAAGCCGTTTACCTGCGATTCAGTTCATTAAATATTCAGTGACGATAGTTTCGCTTAAGATCATCTACTGACAAATGTCCCCTAAGTAGTTAATGTGAAGTCAATGTGCCAGTGCTGTCATGGACACCGCCATCATGCAGCTTTGAACAGGAAGTGACGTAACGCCATCACAATTCTTTTTAGCCAATGAGACGGCGCGAGCCAGGCGACAACAACTGAAGAAAATGGAGTTTGTCAGACTTTGACACATTTCACCTGTAATAATAATGAATGCAGTTAGACGTTAGACAGCTGTAAACACACTGTGCATGTGTCCCATCCCATACATAATTGTTAGTGTTTAGAGCAGGCCAGTGCTCTTCTAAAGCAATACAATTACTCTTGACATGATTCATGGGAGATTTTACCCACTTTTGTATAGCCTATTTTAAACCAATTACAGTATTTTCAATTAGGCCTATATAATCTCAGTTAACCAACAGATCTGTAGTGGCTCTAGGGAAATTGAAATACAAGTTGCAAGCCCTGATGAAAAACAAACCTGCATAAATGTATTTGTAGGCCTACTTACATAATTCTCAGAGCTGCTTTACAACACAAACTCTGTTTTATATTTAAAAAAAAGTTAATAGCCTGATTTTGTTCCTCATTTTCATGTCCCATATTGTTCAATATGTCATAGGCTACTCCATGTTCCACATCCAGCTTTTAGCTACTAACTAATCACTCCACTGTACGTACATACTTGCTTTCAATCCGCTTTTTTCTATTTTCTTAAGCCTCAATTTGCTCATTATAATGTTTCTATTTGAAAATTACTTTTTCTACATTTTATTAATTGCATTCTGCACATTTTATGCAGATGGTAACATATATGCATTTCACTTTTCCTCATCAAACTACCCAATTGTTTTTTAATATAACATTAACCAGAAATCGAAACAATACAGCCACATGGAAATAATGAGATGTATATCCATGTTGGATTAACAAACAGTCAAAGAGGGTAATTGCCCCAGAGCCTCAGATCCCTATGGCCCTCCAAAAGGCCCAGGTTCACTGTATGTCAGTTGTTTATGTAATTTGATTAATTGCAACTTAGTTTTGGAAAATGCATCACTAAAGTATAATATCAACTTGACCTTAATTATTTTAGTTTAAACTGTGCTTAAGAAAGAAAGGCTCTGCACGCTACAGTCTTCTTGACTTTCATCACAGCATAAAGCTTGACTTTTTTGTAACTCAGTGTGAAGAGCCTTTCTTTCTTAAGGTATAATGTGTTTTTGGCATTGTGTCACAAAAGTATAGTACACTGTGCTCCCATGGTTCATGTTGTTTGATCAAAATACCTCAAACTGATTTACAAAATGAAAACCTTGGTCCAGTACCAGTACCTCCAATGCTGGAGAACAAGGGTCTCTGTGTACACTGTACTTGATGGCAACTCATAGTTGACAGGGTGTATACACACAAAGAACAAGAAGTGGGAAGTGAGGGTTTGGGGTGAGCCATAGGGGCCCAAAAAATGTTCCTTGGGGCCCCCTAAAGAGTTGATGGGGCCATGTGTCTAGGCAAAGACGGACTACCAAGTGGGCAACAGCCCCTGTCGCCCTGGCCCCAGATTCAATATGTATCATTTGTAGTAATTTAATTAATTACTAATTTGTTCTTCGAATTTTGGAATATGCACCACTGCAGCACCCTTATGACAAGGCATGCATCATTACCTCATCCTGAGGCTCTGTCTTGTAGAGACCCTAAAATCTAGTTTTAAAAACTTTATTCATAGGTGAAATTGTCATTACTGTATATGGTTGAATTGCCAAAAACGATTGTACATACAGCAAACCCTTGGAAAGTGGTAGACTACTGGTTGTTTACTGGGTAGCCTACAGGTGATATTCATGAGTATTCTGTCATGTGCACTTACCAGCAATAGGTATTTGGAGGTTAGAGTACACAATGCACATTGAGCAGGAGGAACAGAGGGCCAGTTCAAAAGCTCATATTTGTCATGGGACCCCTCACCCTCCATAGACAATAGTCTAATTATGTTGTTACTCGCTACTACTGCTATAGGCTACTAAATAACCCTGTAACAACAAATAATAAACAATAATAATGTAATTTCTTTATTATTTTATATCATCGTTATTATTACTAATGTGAGTTTTTATTACATTCTTTTTATGTTTGTACTAAAACATTTATTTAAAATGTGTAGCCTATATATATATATATATATATATATATATATAAAGGTTTTGTTATATGCTATATAGATTTTGTTATTCCCACTGCATGAACTGGGAAAACATTGCTTGTAGTTTTGGATCAATAGCCTATTTAACTGATGCATGATAAACAGCTCTCACATTAACTTTTTAATAAGTGCTCAGCGTAGCCTGCCCTTCTTTCCTCTCCCACTAGAGTAAACTAAATCCCATATTACATTACAGCGGCACAACTTTTGAGCTGCTCCCCAAAATCCTACCAGCAGGCTACTTAGACAAGTCGTCGCCATTTTATTAAGCGTCTAAATAGCCCTCCCCAATCGCCTATTATGAACCGCAATGAGATCCTGTGCTGTGTTCGTCGTTTTATCTCCTCGTCTGGCCATGAAAATGGCCACGCAATTGCATTCCCGCACATCCACCAACCCATCTGCACTGTCACAGCATGTAACCCCGCACACACGCTGCCGCAGCAGCCCGTAACACGTTAACAGCTTGTATGAGCACAATCTGAGACATTATTACTGGCTGGGAGCGATGTAACTTTCTCCGAGAGAAGTGGGCAAAATAAGATCCAGTGTAACCAGTCCGCCACCTAGCTGCGGAGACGCGCCGACGAAGATCTGTCGACTGTATGATTATGAAAACACCCGCGCCAATGTTGTTGCACAGTAGGCTCCGCGCTCCGATGAGACTGAAACTCGGTTTTAGGTGATGTTTTAACCTCCGCTGGCCTTAGCTATGTAATCACAGCAACATCTAATGCACCAAAAAGCTCCCGATTGCTGTTGGTGCGAAGGGGAGAGCAGGACAGCAACACCTTAACCTCCTGCCTAAACGCAGTTGGCTCCGGGACGCGCTCTCGGGTAAGTAGCCTACGTAGCCTTATTACAGATTTTCATGGCAGTCTGTATTAATGTGTGCAGGCCTGTCATCATCAGCGAGCTCACTGTAGGTTACTGAGAATCTTGTGCATCCGCGTTGCGCTAATTTTATCCCTTGTTGCCGAGTATTTTTCGCTCTCTGTTCTTCGTGCATGCGATATTTCTTATTTCCATGTTGCTGACACCAGCAGAAGGGCTGGCAGAGGACAGATAGGAGAAAAAAAGGTGGCTCGGGGACTAAAGCCACATCACAAACACCACTAGCAAGTACATTTTGACGCTACGTAACCCCACTCCCATGTTGAGTTTTTATTGGTGTATGTTTTAGGACGCTTAAATGTGTTCTATATTTCATTATGGAGATAGGAGTGACGAAAACAACACGTGCATGTGTGTATGATTTGTAAGTGCGACAGCATCAGGCGGTTAGTGGTTTTCAGAGGTGCGCAAAGTCATTAGGGAGAAGGAAGCCCCTGTTGACGTCCACAGTAAACCAGGTTGCTCCAGTGCGGTAATAACACCCCCACTGCCCATACTGTATCTACAGTAGCAACATCAGTCAACCTACGCAGCTGCGACCTTGGTACACAATGTACGACAACACACTTGTAATAACTAGGATAAAGTGTGTGTGTGTGTGTGTGTGTGTGTGTGTGTGTGTGTGTGTGTGAGAGAGAGAGAGAGAGAGAAAGAGAGAGGGAGACTCACGTGAGAAACTTCCCTGCATATATAAAGTGGAGTGAGGCGTCATGGTTCAGTAAGATGCCATCACAGCAACCCTAATTTCCAGCAGCTCCTGTGCTCTGTGCTGTTGTCAGGCAGAGGATAATGGTGGTGTAGTTATTGATGATAACACCGTCATGGGATGGTGATGATGGCTGGAAATATGGTGGGCCATTATCATGATTTAATTGTCGCCTCAGCACTGCTGAGGAACCCACACTGACTGCAGTGTCAAGTCCACCCATCATCCTGTCACTGGAAATAGCTTCTGGTCTAATGTTGAAATAATTTTGAGTTATGTTTAAGAGGTATAGCTCTGAGAGTATAAAAAGCTATTAGTATGCACTTTGACTGATGTTGAATGGGCTTGCCCTTTAAAGTTTGAAAACCTGACACTTTTATTCTCTTCTTATAGTCTCTTAGTTTGCACAACTAGATTGTAACCCATATGACTCTAGCTTCTCCTTGTGTCTGTATCCTCTTCTTCATGCTGGTCAAGCCTCTGGAGTGGAGGTCATGATAAAAGCAGCTGCAGTTATTTAAGTGCACCACTGTCCATCTCTATGCTCTTTTATTTTTTGATTGTAAGGAGGATTGGCCTCGGAAATGCTTTCCAAAACTGTTACATAACAGCAGTTACTGGAACAGATGTTGATTTGAGCTCGGTATGATTCAAGGCAAGGGTTTGGGTGTGGAGGGACCAAGAGGCAGGAGAGATAGCCCCCTGAGCTCTTAAATGAAAACATTATCTGAGATGCTCTAGTTTAAGGGGGCAGTTCAGTGCGTTGAGAGACAGATGAGCTATTTCATAAGAGGCGTTCAGGAGAGGGCTGCAAGAAAGCTTGGCAGGGTGTGTTTTATTAGAAAATGGATGAGCATCTCCCTTAATGAGAGAGAGAGTATAATGAAGGAAGCATGACAGAAGATGCTGCTTCCCTTCGATATGTTAAAAACTGGGCTGAACGCAGTACGAGCGAGAGTGAAAGTTTTTTCTGGTAAGGAGAATGTTATTTTAGGGTGTGTTACTTGCTGTAATGTCACATTAAAAGTCAATTTACAATGGGGTCAATGAAAAGCTTACTTGACTTAGAGGAAGCAATGGGAGGAGGAGGAGGAATTTGCACTCCTTTCCAAAAATAAGTTTTACCCTTTCCTACGGATTTGTGTTACCACTACTGAAAGGGGAGGAGGGGAATGGTCGGGCCGTGAATGGAGGGATTTAAGTTGGAAAAGAGGAAAAGAACGAAGTGGAGGAGGAAATGTGGTTCTGATTAACATGGATACAGTGTATGAGTTGACCATTTTACTGTGTGGTCTACAGAGAGAGAGAGAGAGAGAGAGAGAGAGAGAGAGAGAGAGAGAGAGAGAGTGGGACTAATAGAGAATGCATGCAAAAGCTTTCTGCCAAACATGAAAAAGGGGAGTTTCGGAGAGAAAAGAAAGTACAGCAGAGGGAAGGGTGGGAGGAGAAGTGCTTGTGGGAGTAGCTGAGAACAGAAGGCGCAAAGACAGTGGGGAGAGGAGGGGAGAAGACTGGATCAAGTGTTTGAATTTGTTAGGAGCTGATTGATTGATATATTGATTTGTGGAGTGGAGGCAATGCAAGGATTAGAACATAAGTAAAAGTGTTGAGGTTTAGGGAGCATTTGCTGTCTTTCAGAGCTGCCGTTATTTACAGATTGTTAGAGAAAACCAGCTGAGGCCTTTTTTTTGAAGAATGTGAGTAGGTTTTTCTTCCAGTTAGTGCCGACATTCTGGGAATCGGTTGCGCTGATTGGCCCCCTGGGTTTTCTGTATGATGAGATCATCTCTGTGGACATAGACTTTAGCACCTCTCTACAGCTGCCTGCAGGAAGGGGACTTTCCCCTCAATTCCTGCACTGCTGCTACTCAGCATCTGAGCTCACTGAAATGACTAATCACTGGCCTCTCTATCTTTCTGTCTGTCTCTGCCTCAAACTTACTCCATTTCATTTCAAGCCTAAAGGACAACAGAGAGACCTTCCATCGCTGGATAAAGGAGCCCAACTGTACTTGGACTATTACAGGATATTCTTTTGGAAATCTCCTGACCTACACCTGCATTCTGCTCTTCGCTCTAACCAGGGTCATTTAAAAGTGTTATACTGGAAACCCCACAGCATCCTGCTTCTCCCCCCTGACTTCTCTGATGGACCAGAGAGTAAAAGGGGGAACCCCTCCGACCACAAACTCCACTCTGGACCCCACCTCTGCATCTGAAGACTCTGAAGTGGCAGAGAAAAAGAGGAGGGGCGAGGGGGAGAATGGAGATGTAGGGGAAAAGGATGAGGAGAAAAGAGGAGCAGGGAAAAAGAGAGAAGGAGACAAAGGGGCAGTACTGGAGTTGCTTATCGAGGGGCGCTGTGGAAGCGCAGGGCAGCAACAACTTCAGATCTCTGGCAGAGAGACCGGCTGTCCTGAGGGTAATGTACGACTCCGGATTGGACTCCAGGCCAAACGCACCAAGAAACCACCAAAGATCTTGGAGAGCTATGTCTGCAAGCCCACCATCAGGACCTATCAGAGACAAGCCAGGGGGGGACTGCTGAGGGGGGATGGAGAAAGAGGACAGCAGAACAAAACCAGCTCTACTCCAGAAGAGGCAACCAGAGATCAACGCTCAGGCTTGGATTCTTGCCAAACCACATCCAAACAAACTGCATCTGCCGCTTCACCACCACTTGCATCATTATCATTATCATCGGCATCATCATCTTCGTCATCGCAGCCACTGTCGTTATCATCAACATTTACCACAGCTTCCATCACAGCCTCAGTCCCTACCATAACCAGCCAAGGGACCAAATCTGCCAAACAGGTAAGTTAAGGATTAGGGTACACACACACACACACACACACACACACACACACACACACACACACACACACACACACACACACACACACACACACACACACACACACACACACACACAGATAAACATCATGTCAGCTGCCAATATTAAACCTGCTATTATTTTAAATTAACTTAAATGAAAAAAAGTGTTACAGTCACTGAAGGTGCACACACGTGTTGTAGCTCTGAGCCATTGTCTCAATACTGAAACCTAAGCAGCCCATTTAAATAAACAGCCCTATAAATAGGACAACAGCACGGCAACCACTTGGAGCTATTACAGACATTGGTCCATCAGTCCCTGCGACAATCATCCAAGGGGAAGCTTATTGCTTTAGCTGCACAAACGCCACTCAAGCTGCAGCTACCAAAATTACAGGACAAGTACAAAATGTCAAGCTTTCTCATCTGTATTAGTGGCAATTTATAGCTACCAATAGCATAGCTTTCTCTCTCTCTTTGTGTCTCTCCGTGGCTCTCTATATCTGTCCCTCTCTTCTATTTTTACATCCCCTCTTTTCTCTACCTGCTCTCATTTATCTTTCACTCCCCCTCTGTCCCTGTCCCACTCCCTTCCTCTCTGTTTCTCTGCCTTTGTAGTTCTCCTTTCTGTGTCAACCCCATTCCTGTTTCCATCACCTCACTCGCTCCTTCTCTTCAGTATGCCCTCTTTTTTCTCTGCCTGATTGAGTCATTTTGTCCTCACTCTCTTTTGTAATGGGCGGACAAAAACAAAAGCATTTCAGTTGTTGTCTCTTCCTCATTGTCGTTCGCTATTGACAACAGCAAACTAGTGGATGTCACAGCCATTATTGTCTATGACAGAGATTCCGTGTTTGCACTCCCCAGGTTCCTATCAAACTGGCCGATAAGACAGAGGTGAATTCAAATGGCTCATGTGAGAGAGTGAAGAAAGAGAAGCTTCCTACTGTCAATGGCCAGCCTGTCTCTGCAGGAAACAAACCCTGCTCGCCAACGACAGATCAGACAGCTTCAACTACTCCTCCCACCACATGCCTCCAAGTCCCATCTCAATCGGAAACCAGGAATAAAGGGAAGACCTCCAAGAAACATAATGGCTTGGTTAAGACAACAAAACAAAAAGGACTATTTAATGGGAAAGGCTCCTCCGACATCCTTGGCACTTCCACCTCATCGAAAAGCAAGACTGGAAAACACAGCAGTTCCTCCTCTGTTTCCTCCATGGACTCCTTGACAAGACCTCTAGCCTCCACCAGCTCCCATAAAGAACTCAGTCTGTCTAATAAGAGTAGGCCAGACTCTCCTTCCTCTTTTTCAGTCACCCCTAAACCACAATCCTCCCCCACTGTGGAGCTCTCCTCAGCCCAATCCCAAGATCAGGGAACCATTCTACAGCCCTCACTAGAGAAAAAGAGAGACAAAGAGAGGAAAGCAAAGAAAGAGAAACGGAAAGACAAAAAATCTAAGCGTGATAGATTGGAGGCTGAAAGAGCAAAGAGTGAGAGCAGAAAGGAGGAAGGCAAGAAGAAGAAAAAGGAGAAAGGGAAGGATGGGAAATCAAGGCATAGTAAAGAAAAGGATGAAAGACAAGTGAGTGATGATACATGGAGGGATGAGTTAAAGATTGAAAGAGGAAAGGCTGAGAAAAAGAGGGATAAGGTTAGCCCAGACAGACAAAGAACAGAGGATAATAAAAGTGGTGAACCAGTTGATAGTGGTAAACTAAATAAAACCTGTAAAGTACTGAATTCAGGCCGACCAGATGAGATAGACAAGATGGATGACAGTTGCAAGCCAGTTGAAGAAGCTGAGCCAGCAACAGCAACAGGTGACACCAGTAAATCAAAAGAACAAGATGTCTCAAGACATTCAACTGTGCCTCCAAGCCACTCCTCTTCTTCCGCTCCTCCCTCTTTGCCCACTCCCTCTGCCCGTGCCCCTGTTTCTCCCCCTTCTTCCCCCCAAGAGCAGGACAGCCGTCCGCTCAAGAAACGTAAAGCCAGACGGCCCAGCTGGACCAAGCTGGTGCACCGGGCTCAGAGGGTGGAAAATCAGGAAGCCCCTTCAGATTTCCAACATAATCCTCTACTAAGTTTCTCCCAGAACCCCAAGACGTCCCTTCCTGCCAAGGCCACTATTCAGCAGGCTGATGAGTCACACCCATCTCCCTCTAGCTCCTTTACCAGCAGCTCCTACACTCTCTCTTCTGCAACCACACCTACATCCCCAAAGCAGAGTCACCCCACATTAGACCATACCCCCCCTGTTTCCAGATGCCCCATAACCCCTGCCAGAAAAAGGGGCCGCCCCAAATCCCACAGCTCTAGCTTAGATGAACCTCCCCCTAAACTTTCACCAAATGCTATCCCAACTGAGGTGCCTCTTCTGGGGTGTGACGGAGTTCAGAAAGCCCCTGTGCTGGAGCCAAGTCCAAAACTGCAGTGTACCACTCAGTCTAAATCCAGCCCCAAGAAGCGTGGCCGTCCTCCCAAACAACCCCTCCCTGAGGACCAGAGTGGAGATGCACTGAATCGTACATATTTTCCTCCTCCTGAAAAGGGGAACAGGCAGCTAAAGATCAGGAGGCTAATTAATGAGATGAAGAAAAGAAAAAAGAGGAGACTTCACAAGGTAATGCTGTCTGGGTATGTAGGGAAGGAGGGAAGGGGAGGCCAGGCAGCAGATGGTGAGACCTCTCTGAGAATGTGTAAATCGATAGAGGCTACAACAGTACACACACTCTCAGCCCTGTCCTCCTCTTTTGGGAGTAAGCTGGGCCCTCAGATCAATGTGAGCAAGAGAGGGACCATCTACATGGGCAAGAGACGAGGACGCAAGCCTAAAGCCCAAACAGCTAACCTAAATTCCAACTCTAAGAATGCCACTCAGTCGTCCCTGTTCACCAATCCCTCTGAAACATCTCTCTTCTCGTCTAACCAACCCCAGCCTCCTCCCTCTCACCCATTTCCCTCGCCATCCCTTACCCACTCCAGTGGGGCCCAGAGCCCTTATAGTGAAGGCAGCCTCACAGAACCAACATCCTCCCTACTTTTTTCTCACCCCTTCTCCCTCCCCTCCCCATCATCCTCCTGCACCTCCCCACGTCCTCCCTCCTCCTCATCCCTCTCTCCTTTTGTGAAGAAGAGTTGTCCATGTCAGGGAAGGCATCACTTCCCCTTTCACCAGTCTTCATGTAAGCTATCCTGTCCCACCCCTCCACTGCATCACGCTCCTGGCTCTCCCGGCCACCGGAAAGAGGCCACCCCCTCTCCCAGGAGTGAGTCCCACAGTGAGGAGACGCTGCCTAGTGATAGTGGGATTGGAACGGATAACAACAGTGTTTCTGAGCGAGCGGAGATGAGGGGAGTTCGAGGCATGCTCAGGTTGGGTCAGGGGTCAGGAGTTATTCTGGGGGGTCAAAGGCACCCCTCCTCTCTTGTGGACCGTCTCTCTCCTGTCTCTTCACCCCTCTCTCTCATGCCCAGACACACAAACCAAATCACCAACTCAACTACTGTGGAGCGGCACAGAGACAGACACAGGCACAGGCGAAGGGATTACGACCGTTCCTCCTCCTGTACTTGCTTGTGTCCATGTCCCTGCCCAGGACACAACAAGTGCACTCATTCGGACTATTACTCTTGCCTTGGGCAAAATGCACTGAAGAGACAGAAAAATAAACATAAGAAGAAGCAGCTGCACATGCAGGATCCAGAGTTTCTGGCTGAACTAGAAGATCTGGTCGGTCAGTTCAGCGAGGTCCATATTGGACGCCGAAGTTGGGCGAGGACAGGACTGGGACAGGGCTTTGATGGGAGTGGGAATGCTGCTGGAGGAAGGCGTCATCACTCCTCCTCCCATTCTCTCCGCTCCAACATCTTCAGGATCAATCTAAATGGCTTCTACTCGCCTCACCCTTCATCTTACTCTGCTAATCCCTCCTTCTCCCCCCAGCCTTTCTACTCCTGTCAGCCTGTGCATTGCAACAGGAAGCCAGACCGCAGGCAATGTGGTTGTCCATCAAAGTTTCAGGAGACCATCGAAAATATGGGATTTTACAGCAGCTATTCTCCAGCCACGACACTTTACCACCACCTCCCCAGCTCCTACCCGCTTCCCTCTCCACACCAGTACGCCCCCCATCAGCCCCATCATGCCCACTTCCTTCTCAACCCGGCCAGATTCCACAGGCGGAGGAGCAGGTTGCTGAGGGAGGGAGCTTTAGGAGGAGAGGTTGAGGGAGATCTAGAAGGAGGCAGTGGAGGAGGCCCACACCTTAGCTCAGGGTTCACATCCAGCTTCTCCTGTGGCTGTGGGAGGAGCGAACACAAACACAAACATAAACACCATCACAGACACTGCGAACGAGACATGGATGAAGAGGAGGAGTTACACGAGGATGAGGAGGAAGATGGAATGGAGAGAGAGAGGTTGGCCAGTTCAAAGTCAAGGTCAGGGTTCATTTTGGGGCAAGGAGAAAAAGGAAGGAAAGGGGCAAGAGCAATGAGGAGTATGCTGTCTAAAGAATCGCCTTGGTTATGTGAGAACGGAAATGATTCCTTCTCCTCAGCTGCTGCTGCCACGTCATCATCAGCATCTTCATCAGAGAGGTACAAACACACATCTCTCACCTCACTGGGACTGGGTTCCTCTCACCTGTCTTCATTTGGAGGAAGTTGGGGCGGCATAGGCAAAAGCTGGACAAAATTCGGGGGCCTGGGAGGGACAGGATTTGGAAATTTAACTCCCATCTGGAGAGGCTTCACTGGGGAGCAACATACAGGCAGACTGATCGCATCAGAGGGAGAGGACGAAGACGGTGAGGACGAGTCACCCCTGTACAGGACGTCCCCGTCCCCAACACACACCAACCTGTTCACATCCGCTACCATGGCAACAGGAGAAAGGGGTCTGAGGGCCGGATTGGCTGGTAGGAATACAGGAAGTGGAGACAGGTCATGGAGGAGAGATGAGCCAGCATGGACAGAGAGGAGAGAATCAGGTGAGGATGCATGAATGGTTTGAATGTGTGAATAAATAGAGTGCTGGCATGCCTGTGTTTCTATCTGATGGCTCAGTATGAGGTCATGTTAGCATTAGTGCTAAAGTTGGTGCAAATACTTATATACTGCTATGCTAGTATTTATCTGGCTGGAAATTGTGCTGATAAATGATACAAATGTCTCAGTTGTTAACATTGCTTCTTGAGTTGTTTTTTCATTTCATAGGCAGAAAAATAAATGAATAAATACAGTTATATGGAGAATCTAACATCAACTGTGCTTATCATTGAAATACACCAACAGCACCCAAATCATGACAGCCAGCTGAGTAAATAGATTTTATGCCAAGAGGCTATTTTCATTTGCACAGTATGACAGATATATTATATATTTGCACAATGTGGAGATGAAATTGTGGCAGCAATAGTTTGCCCAATATAGTGACAGCATTGCTTTTTCTCAGGTGTTGTTGAGCCACACATCAAAGCCTGGAGGGTGTATGAGAGGAAATCAGACTCCGTTCTTTTTATAGACAATTTTAGACACACACACACACACACACACACACACACCACACACACACACACACACACACACACACACACACACACACACATACAGCAGACGCAACCACTCAGCAACCACTCTGTTGAAAAAGTGTTGGAGCAGGAAGGCAGCATCTTGATGGGAATCTTCCAGAAAATCTTTGAAATCTTCCCTGCCTGCAGCAAACCGCACACTTTTGCAGCCTGGGACTACCCACTGAAGACAGTCATTAGTTAACCACCAGATTGGCTATTTAAAGCCTACTTCTTACTGCTGGCCAGCAGGGCCTATTTGACTTGGAAAAATCCAATAAGGAAAGAGTGGTCACTCTTGTCAGGGACTGTGGAAAATGTAACAAAAAGATAGATGACCTCAGGAGTGATTGATGAAGGAATAGCACGGAGGTCAGAATGGGGGCAAAAACTGCTTGTGAGGGGAAAATGTTGTTTTTTCAAAGAAGTGGAATACATTTGACATCAGTTCATCATCTAACTAAAAACTGCTGTCTTCTAATCCTTTTGTGATTGTATTCCACATTGACTGAATGTGCAAAAACAATTTGTCTGCAAGAGTGCATACGTGTGCATGTTCATATTAGAAAGCATGCATTCTGCACAGTGTTTATTCTTGTGTTTTTTTTGCTGTGAATGTGTGTACATAAATCACTTCTTAATGCATTTCCAAGAAGTGAACTGGTCAGAGGAAATGTTGTGACTCACATAATCTGTGTCCCATCCGCATGATTCAGCCTAGACTGGCCTCACCTCACACCTCCTGCTGGCTCAATCACTGAACCACATCTGTCTGATTTCCTCTCCGACACACCCTCCCTCCCTCTTTCCATTTCAATGACTGCAGGTTTACAAGGTGACTCAAGAAGCCGGGGGCAGCAGAAAAGTGTGCCAACGCCAGACGGTATGGCAGGGAAAAACAAAAGAAGGCCAGGACGGCCCAGAAAGCACCCACTGCCCTCCACCGTATCCTCCCCCATGTACTCATCTGCAGCTCCCTCCATGTCATCACCTGACCTCTTGCCAGGACACAACAGAGATGGGAGAGAAGTGGGAGGGAGAAAAGAAGAAAGAGGGCCAGAGAGAGATAGACGGGGCGACATGGTGCAGCAGGTGACAGAGTTGGAGCTGCAGGCCAGGAGAAAGAGAGGACGGAAGAGAAAACATGGTGACTCTCTTTGTCATCAGAGGTAAACACTCACAACTGTATTATAGTACCGGAGCTGGTTGACTTGAAAATTCAATACAACCACTCACTACTGCTATATTAACCCACTGTTTTCAGCACTGTGTGCTAAACCAGTGCCTTTTCTCTCTTTCTCTTTTTCCTCTCTATCATTCTATCTCTCTCTCTTCATGCTTTCCTTTTAGTGTCGCTGAGGATAAACCCGAGTGTGACACCCCCCCCGAATGTTTTAGCCAATCAGATGTCGTGCAGGCTCCATCTCTTCCAGTAACCATCCAAAGAGACGAGAGAGCAGACGGGCCTCCCAGGAAGAAGTTTCTGAGAGCGGGTCTTTACTCTGATGATTACAAAACTACAGAGTGAGTTGGCTGAATTCATAAACAAACTATTATAACAAAAAAACATTTTTATCAGGTTTTTTGTTTATGTATTTAATTTGTCTCTTTCCTAGCCCGCCCTCCCAAGCCCAGCAGTTGTGCAGAGAGAATATGGAATACACACCGGGGGAGAATGGATATAGCCTTTTACCTGCTCCCATACATGTCGGTGAGTACTTAAGAAAATGCAAACACTACTGTAGTTTGTCGTAGGTGTGATAGCTCACCCAAACTGCCTTTGTTTCCTCCAGGGAAGTACCTTAGGCTGAAGCGGATTAATTTCCAGTTACCTTACGATGTTATGTGGCTGTGGCAGAACAATCAGGTACAGTAGAGCCCCATAACACAGAATCAGGGAGTTAGACGGTCAAGCTGAAGCATCATTGGAGATTGTTACAAGGAGATTTGTGGAGTGTCATGAATCTACATGATGTAATTCTCATTTTGTGTTGTCACAGCTTCAAAGGCAGCCTGCTGTCCCCCTGAAGAGGAAGCGCCGTTACTGTGAGTTGGCAGTGTTGGATGTGTTAACTTCAGGTTTAGTTGATGGATCAGATTAATGCTGTCATACAGAGTCTTAATCTGTTTCTTTCTGTGTCACTCAGGCCGGCTGAAGGAGAGGACTGTATCCTCTCAACAAACAGCGGTGAGTTCATGTGCCTTCAGGTTGTTTCATTCCTGTGAAGAATGCAGCTTTAATAAGTGTAAAAACGTACACGTGTCCCTCCTTCTCAGGAGGAGAGCTCTAGCTTTACCAGCTTGTTTCCTCACCTCGTCATGGAGCCTTTAACCAGCAGTGAGAGGTATGGAAAGAAATCAGTGATTTGCATGTCTAGATAAACTACTTGATGCGTTGTTACTGATCTAATGTCAGGGAGCTAATGTTTCTCCCTGTTTGCTGTGCCAGGAGCTTTGTGGTGAAACACCACGTGTTCCTCGTGAGGAACTGGGAGCTTGTGAGAGACAGACAGATCCGACTGAGGATAGAGAAGGAGAGGGAGAGAGACGCAGAGGGAGAGGACAGCGACTCACAACGTTTGTCCTGTGATGGAGCCAATGGGGACGACAGCCACATCAAGTCAGGTCCATGAAGCAAGTGTGTGTGTTAGTTTTTGTTTCTGTAGGTGTTTGTGTATGCATACGTGTATGTGGTTGAACTCTATACATTTTCATTTCAACATCTGTATAGATTTCTTCTGGTGTCCTGTGTTGTCTTTTACTTTATGTGTGCGTGTGTGTGCTCTGCTTACAGCCTGTCGTCCTCATATTTGGCTTGTCTCTCCATATCATACTCAGCAGCTCAAAGTGGTTTTCCAACCACAGAATTTCAGCCTGCAGAAATGTTCCCCCGTTTCTGTCATCCACCGCTGGTGTCCAAGAACCCAGCAGACATCAACTTTCCCCATTAGCAGTAAAACCACACCGTTTCCATCAAATACTCCCTGACTGATTGCAGACAGGAATCAAGGGGAAATAAGCATAATTACAGATATATCTGTAAAATAAATGATGTCATTCTCTCCTGCAACACCTTCACTTACATACAGAATACTGTTTGACCTCTGACCCTCAGATCAGCAAGTGGGGGTGGAGGTGACGGTTATCAGCAGTGACCCCCACCATCAGAGTCAGGATACCTCTAGCTCGCTCACCGCCAGCCTCTGTGTGAGTGAAGCACTACCCACTTACAAAAAAAAATCTTTTAAGAATGCAGATTTTCATAAGGATAAAAAAAAAAAAATCTGCTTTTGCAATTAGTTGTGCATACTTGTTCACCACAGCCTACCAAAACCAAGAACAGAGAAGAGGAAGAGGGAGGGGAAGAAAAACGAGGGGAAGAAGAGGTCTGCAGCAGAGAACAGAGGAGGAAACGGCTGAATGATTTACTTTTGACCCTGCAGCAGTCATAAGCTAAGAGAGAGAGGTAAGTAGAGCATCACATATAGAAACAGGAGGGACTCGGAGAGGTATATGCATTGTCTTGTTGATAGTATCTTGCCTTTACGTAGGTGGGACCACTCTGAGAAAGGGACCAGGCCCACCACTGGACAGATGGACAGGAACTGATGTCACAACACTGCTATTAACAGTAGTAGTGCTACGGAGAACAAGCGAGAAAAAAGGAGAAGAGAGATGGAAAATTATAGAGGCTGAAAAATGCAAGAAAGACAACTCACACACAGATGAGTGTTGTGAACCTAGCGCTCTGAAGGGCATCACACCAAGGATGAAACCATGGCAACACATTTTGTCCAAGCGGCGAGGGATGAGAGAAACTGAGATAGACTGTCCCGGATGAAAGAAAGAAAGAAACAGACCAGCTGATATGAATTTGCACTAGTGCTGGATGATCAAGCACACTAAAGACTGTATGTACGTATGCTAAGTGGACACACTATAAACAACACACACACACACACACACACACACACACACACACACACGCACGCACGCACGCACGCACACACACACACATACACCTTGATTGCTCTTACTTCGGCACCTTAAGCAAACTAGGAAAGACAGACATTGTTGGGAGACTGAAAGTGGACATATACAGTATGGTCCTCAGCATTTCGGCTCTGAAGTCCCCAAGAGACGAGGAGCTCAGGAGCTGCCCGGGGGAACAAAAATGTATCCTGGGCCCTAAGTAGGTCAGAATTGAACCCTAATTTACTCGTTAAGCTTCAAAGTCACATTGCACCTTTGGGAAATGACACAAGGAGAAGTGAACCAGTTGAAAGCTGTTGAGACAGTGGTTGGGTTTTTCTTCACTTTACCAAGACAGTGCCTGCTATGTACCAGTGAATAGGCAGGGGAGGGGGTGGGCTTGGTGATAGGAATTTTGGCATCGCTGCAAGAGAATTTCTAATGAGGTTTAAGAAAGAAGTTATTTTTGAAAAAAAAGACAGCTTGGGCAATGTCTGCAAACAAGATGGGCAAAATATATTCATGATAGGAATGTTTATTGTTGACTATTTTCAGTATTGCTTCCTGGGGAAGGGAAAGAGAGGGGTTAATGGTGTTTTGTTTACTTCAGACTGCCTTTGAGAATGTTTTTGCTTCAGAGCATTGACAATCAGAATGTCCTGGGGGGGGGGGATCTAAAGTTGATTTGCCCCAAATGCTCTGTAGAAGTGCCATGTTGTCTTGTGTACGTACCTAAGCGAACTCATGCAGTCTTTAAAAGCAATATCTCCTCTGATAAGGACTATATATGGACTTCCTTTGTTAGTTTTTTTTTTAGTTGTGAATATTTGAGGATTGGAGGTAATTTTTGTGTACAGTTGCATAGTAGATTGTTCTCATTTTAGGAGCATTTGGTTAATCCACTTAGTAGAAATAACTATAGGCGTTTAGTTTCATGTGAATGTACGTAGAGAGAGACCTGTTTTCCTCTTATCAGCAGTAGCGTGTAAAATGAGTATTATACATTACAATACTATTGGGATAATACATACAACTTAATAATCAAATCTTTCATTTTACTAACATGTTTTAAACAGATTATACAGCTGACCAATATATCAAGTCATTTGTTCTTAAAATTGACTATGATTGAGTTTTTTGTAGAATTACATAATTACAAACTTTTTTTTAGCTGAGTGTTTTTTTTTTTTTTTTTTATTGGTCAGACAATCAGTGACAGTGAATTAGTTTTTCCAGTGTTACATTTCTGCTCTCTCTCAGTAGTGTGGCTTTTAATAACAAGCCAAGAAAGTGCAATTTCTTTGACTGTTTACATACTGTATGTATATTTTTCCTCTTTCCTTTTTAACTAAGAGCACTACATTATTGCCAGTGGATGATTAACTTTATAGCAAAGGTCCACATAAAGAGTTATTTATGTAGTTTGCATGACATGTAACCTTTGCCTGTTGCCTCTGATAATGTGCATCTGAAAAAACAAAACGTCAAAAACAGTTATAAATCAATGCCATAGAATGTCAGCTCAGACTTTTTTGCCTCTATAACCATAATAATAAAAGCATTTTATGTCTACTAGTACTAAACCCTACAGCCTCTTGGTGTATCAGTTATAAGGCCTTCTTCTTGCTGTGTGTGTAAATGTGTGTGTGTGTGTGTGTGTGTGTGTGTGTGTGTGTGTGTGCGTTTTGGGAGGTTACTGCAGTGATTTTAATCAGCTTGAGCTAACAACAGTGCTATCTAGTGGTGTTGTAATGTATATCTCGTGCTGTGTTGTCCTCCATAATGACCTACAATGGAGGACGCTATCAAAGGAACACGGTAACAAGATGGGGGAGGGCTGCAGCTCACTCCGGGGATTTATTCTCCTTTTTCTGCCCTTCACAACATCCGGGGGCATCCTGGGATCTTTTGATCTGAACAAAGAAGTGATAAAATAATAACAACACACTATGTCCCTTTTTAAGTTCGTGAAGGCAATTTCTAAGTATTTTACAGTCTTCACTTCCTTTGCAATCTGACACATGCAGGTAGTTTCCTGTCGCACTTCAGATAGCAACAAATGCAGGACATGCACTTTGTTTTCTGAGTGAGGTATCACCTACATTTTTTCATGAGGCTTAACATGTAAACTGATTAATGAGGCTTTTAACATGAATTCAAGTTCTAAAATATGAATCAAACAGCTGCCCATGTTTGGTTTATACTGATCATTTTATTTGGTGTATTTACAAACAAGCACATGCAGGAGGTGGGCAATGACTGACACTAGAGGGGCACTGAACTATATTCAATAGTAGGACACAGGGATGTCTACAGGCTACATGACACCAGAGAGAGAAAGAGGAGAGGGAGGTACAGATCTCATTGGTACACTTACACACACACACACACACACACACACACACACACATAAGTGAAAGTGCAGGATGTGCAGACACACCGATGTGCTCACACTCATCTCTGCTTCCACTGACACATACACTGCCATGTACACACGCGCACACACGCACACACACACACACACACACACACACACACACACACAGAGAACCCAGATAGATAGAGAGACACTCGATGGGTCACATAGAGCTTTTCCTTTCAGAAACCTCAAAATCAATAAATAGTAGACATCCAATAAATTAACAGCTTTCAAACAAATGCATTTAGACCAGAATATCACAACTAAACTAAACAAAGTGTCTGGTGTTTTATCTTTATCTATACATTATTTCTTGTAAACACTTACAGGTATTATCCATTTGATGGTATTTTATTGTGATCATAAGTTGGTTCAACTTAATGCTACTGGACAGTTGCCATAGTGACAGAACTGAGCTTTCCCTGATTGATAATAGCAATGAAACATTCCTGCTGAATTAAATGGAGGTCCTTTAGTGTTGGCCTTCCCTGACCTGACCAGTCTGTTTTATATTAACTATTTAAGATTTTGTTTTAGACTTCATGTGTCAACTTCAAAGCAAAACCATGACTTTAAAACAAACAAAAAGGATTTTAGTTGTACATTTAACCATATGCATAGTCACCAATACAGAATCTAGATAATAACTAATAACTATACAACACAAAGCAATGGGATTTCAACACTAGAATCAACATATCACTTCCACTTCTACTACCACTATCATTAATATCAATGATTATGATGAGCAAACATGGCGGGAAGGGTTAAGATAAATACAAAAGCTGAGGTATGTGGTGAAGACCAGCCACCAAACTCACAGACTTTACAGTAGCTTTTATGAATTACATACATCTGGGGTTTTCTCACTGCATTAAGTTTAAGGTCAGATAGTGTTGAACAAGAGCTGAGGATAGTTTTGTGAGATGTTTACTCTGACACATGTTGCCCTGTGAGGTTTTGGACGAGTTAAGAGATAAGCTACAGATTGCTGATATTATCTTCTATAACTGTGTGGGATGTGGATAGATAGATATTTTCTGGCATTCATTCAAAGCATTCATGGCACATTACAATGCATACAGTGTTTAAGGTATGAGGCTAAATCTAATATTTCTATGAATATGTTGTCAAGACAAAAGCAATACATGAAGCACACAAGGGAAGATACTGGATTCCATACTTTAAAAAAACACATATCTTTTTTTGTTGCATGTATGACAACCACTTACTGTGTGTGAAAGGTTGCAGATGTAAAGAATTTTGAATCATCCACTTCCTCAATGTGGCCACAGTAGCTGCTTGTGTTTTACTATCTGCTTTCTCTTGTTCTATCTTTCTATCTATCTTGGTAACATCAATCTCAATGTATATACCTATATATATATATATATATATATATATTTTTTTTTTTTTATGTATATTTATACAGTCAATTATAGTAGCAGAAACATGTCAAACACACATGAACCAGGCAGAGGCTAGAGATCAATAGAGGTGAAAGGTCAATAGAACACGGATCTACACAGCTACAATTCACTACATTACTACGCAGTATGCAACAGGCGCTACGGCCCACTACTCTCACATGCTTTCTCCACTCGACAACCTGCGAGCCGCAACTCTCTACTGGTGACAGCTAGAGATATCAATGTGGCTACTACCAGGCTGTCGACTGTCGCCTCCTCAAGACATACAGCCACTGATCTGAAAGCTCTTGAATCTGCAAGTGGCTGATTGAACAGAATTTCCCCTGTGATCATTTTCAGATCAGCGGCTGATAAGGAAGGCAGAGATTGAGAAAAGGACACTTTAAAGGGATACTTCACTACAAGATCAAAGGCCTTCCAGTATGAAATGTTCTACATTTGACTTGAGTCATCATTTCACACCATCTGCTGTATTACTGCTGCTAACATCCATTAGTTTAATGCTACCAAACTGGATGGGGAAAAAAAACTCCCATATGTTCATAAAGGGAGAGGGCTGCAGACTGCTCCTGATGCACGTAAAGCAGAACAGATGGTGTTATGTGCTCAACTCAAACTCAAACCGAGCAAGCATGAAATATCCCTTTCAGAGTAGTGGAGCCACACCATAACCTCTCAACACTCGCCTAAAATATATATATTTTTTTATTTTATTTAGTTTATATTGATTGAGTGCAGCAGTTATGGTGCCAAAGTCACATAATGAGGGAGGTGTAGCCAATAGGTACCAGCCCCTCCTTGTCTCCCTGACGACAGCGAATCCAGTCCTGATCGACTCCTCCTAACACCACCAGTTCCTCCCCTTTGCAGAAGCTGAGCTCCGAACCGGTTCCAGAGTGGTCACACAGCGTTCGTATTGACCTGAGAACAGACAGCAGAGATCTTCTCAGCCAAAATGGTCTACGTATACACCCACCAACCACAAACAATAACGTCATCCTCAACATACGATGTAGCCGAATCCTGGATGAGTCATAATGCAGGATTGCTTGTGAGTCATCAATTATATTCTTTTAAAGGCAAAAAAGATAGCTGGAGCATTTCTGGTGTCTGCTACACCCACTGGTGAAGTGAAGTCACTTTAAAAAGGAAAAATGCGCCACAACTTGCCCTAAGGAAGGCAAGGTGGTTGCATAAGCTCATATTTAAGTGTTTTTTTATGCCACACCCTAGCCATTAAATTATAGTCTCTATAGTTTGACATTTTCACACTAAAATATTGCTTTCCCATCAGGCCAATCAATGTTTTCTAAATGCCAGGCCCAAAATGTGATATTACTCTAAATGTATTTAAATTACAGTGAAAATTAGTTGTAGTCCTGTAATCCTGTATGTAGTTGACACTGATGATGTGATCTCCCAAATCTATGAATTAATTGGTGAGTTAAACCCCCCCAATATATGGACATATCAAAGGATGAGGTATTTTTAAAGCTTGTAAAAAGAAAAAGAAAAGCTGTTAGATAAAGATACACAGATTTATCTATCAATCTCAGCCAACACAACGCATAATTCCACCCTCCGTTACCATCACTGTCACTTTATGTCTGTTGTACCTGAGTGGTCTGGGTTTGTCCTTCATCTCCAGTGTGTCAACCTCTTTCTCTGTTTCTGGCTCACTTTCTTTCTGGGGCTCCGGGGCCCTCCTTATAATCGGGGTGGAGTTGCTGCTCACCATTCGGGTCAGTGCAGTGACACCAGGAGCCAGCCACTGAGAGGGACGCCTGCAGAGACCGACACAAGGGGGATGAGAGGAGTGGGCAGACAGAGAGAGAGTGTGGGGAAGGAGGGCAGAGAGGAAACACAGAAAGTTACCATTCATGCAGAAAACAATTTCAAGTACAACAGTGACTTTAGAGTTTCTTAAAGTCACCACAGTGGTTGAACTCACTAATTTATTACTTTCACTCCAGCTTAAGATATACTCAGTTAAGTGTTCAATTCATTGTCTAACCTGGTTGGTGGTGTGTGACCTGGAGGGCTGTTGAGGCTTTTAGAGGCCCCAAAGAGCCGCAGCCCCAGACCCCAGGGAACCTGTGCACCCCAGCTGACCGGAGTGAAGTCACTCCCAGCTTGGGCCCGGAGGTCCGGCAGATCTGTCTTCATCTCCTCCTTTTTCAGGCTCAGCTCAGACAGGTTCTGGCTCAGTCTGCCTCCCCAGCGCATCACAGCCCCCCATCCCTGTTGGATCACCTGTGATTCAAACAAATGTCAGCCCTGCAGGATCACACAAAACATATTTGACTGAGCAGCTACACAAAAGTCAGTACCTGTCCTGCCTGCAGTGCAAGGCTGTCCTCCTCGACATTAGGAAGAGGTAAGTCTCCAATTTCCTTCTCTTGCACCCACAACAGCTGAGGACTTGTCTGCCCGATAGTGACCGAAGCCTTTATGGGTTCAGTACTGCTATGTGTTGACTCCCCTGATCCTCCATTCTTTGGATGACTCAATGGTGCCGATATTTTGGTTGCCCGATGTTCTGGGCTTCCAAAGTCTACTTCTGAGAGGCTTTCAATATATCTGCAGTCTGTGGTTTTGGATTGGGAGCCCTCTGTTGAAAACTGGAATCCAGCATCCTGACAAGGTGGGCTGGGGATCTCTGGACTGGGACTGGCTGGCTCTAAATGGTGGTGCTGGAAGAGCAGGTCAAGGTTGAAGGTCAGCAGGCTGAGAGGCTGCAACACGAGGAGCAGCTCCTCGAACAGAGGCTGGCAGGCGCTCAGTGACAGACGCATGAAGGAGGTGGGGTGGTAATATGTCTCCAGCACATCTGAGAGGAAGAGAGATCACTGTTAGGCACATGCATGCCCACAATAACGAGATGGGAGTAATGATGGAAACTTACCACTGCAAGACTGAAGGTGAGACAGCCAGACATCAAGAAGCTTGGTACTAGAAGAAGAAAAAAACAGACAGAAGAGGAAAACTGAGGATACAAAGAGGACATGTGCAGGGAAATCAAATAATAAATTATAATATGTAACTACTGATTTGCAGCACTTTTCATGCTACCAGTGGAGACCAGAGAGGATTAGCAGCCAGTACTCACTTCAGTAGGCCAAGGAGGAATGCGTTGAACCTGTGTTTGCTCTGCCTGAGCTGAGGCAGCTCTCCAACACGAACTTGTAGGTAAAACAATGCTTGAGTTTTAGGACCTTGAAAAGTGGGTTGAGAGGAAAAGAGAAGGATCAACAGAGAGAGAGAGAGAGAGAGAGAGAGAGAGAGAGAGAGAGAGAGAGGGATCAACAGAGAAACTTACAGAGGTGAGCAAAAAATTGCAGTGAAACACTCATCGGCCAATCGATATCTGCATCCTGTTGTTCACTTAATTCAGCATTTTAGACACTAAAATCAACAAGTATTGACTAATGTGTGTGGGAAGATGAGAGGCAGACAAAGTCCAGGGCTTATCATTATCAACCAGGGGGGAAAAAAAACAATACACAACTAATATAAAATCCTTAATATCCAAATCTATAAATGCTAATTTTCCTACAAGTCTTGATGTGCTACCTGGCCTGGTTGAGGCTTGAACCAGACCCCAGGCAGAATTTGGCCTCCTGCCTGCAATCAGGTCACTCTGGTGAGGTTTCAAGCCATTGGTCAGCAAGCTGTGCAGGGCAGGGCAGAGACACTGTAGCACCAGACGGCCCAGAGATGGATTTATAGTACTGTCTCCTGATAAGGCCTGAGGACCGGAGAGGAAAGGAAGGGTGAGGAAGAAGATGTGCAGTGATAGGGAGAGACAGGGGCATAGAACAGAAAGAATGACTCAAGAGAGAGGGAGGAAAGGAAAATGGGACACATAAATGGAGGTTAGAGAGAAACAGGAGACGATGAGGGTTGATATGATGGGATGAGACATGATTTTGGGGGGTTGGAGTTAGTTTACAAAGACATTTTTAAGACTACAAGATTGGGTTATCCAAAGATATTCTAGTACCTTGTTAACTGAGAGAGACTGAGGAGAGACGGAACAAAATATGTAGAGTCAGAACAAGAAGGAAGGGAGGGAAAGCATTTTCAAAGATAAACAATAAATTCAAAACAATTGTTTCGTTATCAAGAGTGATGTGAGAACCCTTTTTGATAGTGAAACAAAAAAGGCAACTTGTGTTATTTAAAATCACACTGGTGATGTAAATTCAGCGTTGACTGACCTTCTGAACTACAGTTCGAGAAGAGCTGAACTGGGCCAAGATGGCTTCCACTGCCACACTGACCGCACTGACCAGAGCTGGAGGGAAGAACAAGGGTCTACAGTTAAACTGTAAGAGCTATAGACATCAGCAGCAAATATACACAGCCAGAAAAGTTAAACACACACACACACACACACACACACACACACACACACACACACACACACACACACACACACACACACACACACACAGGTGAGACACACACCTTTTTTTTCCTGCAGACACAGAGAGGACAGGCCCAGACCTCTCATTGGATGCTTCACATCTTCGCCCATCCAGGATGTCTCGGTCCTCTGTACAGAGCCAGCGAAAGAGACACTGCGAACAGCTGACAGCAAAAGAGCAATTACTTACTATAATTTGTATAAGAAAATACAAATTCAACAGAAGCTAAATGAATCACCACAGACAGACTTTCAAACTAAAATATTAGTGGTATTAGAAGGAGTAAGTCGGAAATGAGAAGCATTGGACTAGGCAGATAGAAGCAGATGGTACGACTTGTGACGACATCCTGTAAATATTGGTTTACTACGCTGAGCTTTCAACTGGATCTGTGAAGACAACTGTCTTTCTGCATCAGGAATAAACAGGATCCCATGCATTAATCTTGACTCACACTCAAACACACTCATACATACTTCATATAAGCATACATAGGGGAAACTGCAGAGCTCGGGGGGGCAGATACAATTACACACATGTGCAAAGGGCAGGTGTTGTGTACAGTGTGATGTTCACATAAAATGATTTATATAAACCAGTTATATAAATACAGACATTCATATTATGAACAGGATGCAGTGGACCTTAATTACTTTAAAATTGTCCTAAATGTAAAAACACACACACACACACAAATATAAAAAGGGTTAACTAATAATAAAAATTATTTACATTTTACAACGTCATTGACAAGCTACTTGGGTTGTGCCTGGCATGAAATGCATGTGTCCATTTCAACACACCGTGCAAAAACAAAAAGAGACCGTCCAGACAAGACCGACACAAAGACAGACAGACAGACAGAGGAAGACAAAGAGAAAGAGTGATTAGAGTGACTCGAGACACCCTCTGACAGGAACAGCTGTCACCTCTCTGAAGGCCCTTTGCACATTTGAAAGGACAGTGTCGATAAGATGTATCAGATGACCTGCAGGGAGCAGCCAGCTGATACATTAAACAGCTACAGTTACACAGTTCTTTCAAATCTGCAAATCCCGCCGGTTCGAAAAAGTGACAAAAGTGTGAGGGCCACTATATCCAGGGCAGAGAACAAAGACAGAAACAGACAGTAAGAAAGAAAGACAGACAGACGTGCATGCAAGCAAGATGTCAGACAAAAAGAGAGAGTGTAAGATGTAGGAAGAGAGAAGAGAGAGAAATCTTACTCGCCACGCTTGACTGCGGTGGAGCCTGGTAGAGTTTTGGGGGTAAGGGGGGTGCCCTGGGCGGTATAGGAGGGTAGAGGTTTGGATAGTAGAGGGGAGCAGCGAGGGCAGGCAAGGTGTGAGTGCGGGGGAAAAGCGGGGAGCTGAGGCCGAAGCCTGCTGTGCCTGGAGGGGGCACTCCGGAGCGCTGGGGAGGGGAGAGGGCTCCGATAGGGGAGAGGCGAGGAGGGGCACCCTTGTGCAGAGGGCAGTTTTTAGGGTGGTACAGGTAATATGTGGGGAGAGGAGGAAGCTCTTTGGATGCTCTTTTGTTGCTGTTGTTGTCTGTGTGTGAGTGTGTGCACTTTTCTGAATACAGCGAATCCATAGCACTGATACTGTTTGAATACGTCATCATGACATCAATGTTCTTATATGGGGTGGTGCAACCTGGAGCCTCTGTGGTGCCACAAACAGGTGTGTCTG
This sequence comes from Sander vitreus, assembly GCF_031162955.1. NCBI lineage: Eukaryota > Metazoa > Chordata > Actinopteri > Perciformes > Percidae > Sander > Sander vitreus. The sequence goes on from NC_135860.1 coordinate 14,030,848, forward strand.
ACTTTATGTGCGTGTCTGAGTCACTGTAATATAGAGAGTCAAAATTACAAATAGAGTCAGACGCAAAGTCCTTGTGTGTGTTAAAGATATTCCCATAATCACAAGGAGAGTCTACACCAAAATCATCCAGGGATTTATTGTTAAAGCCAGAGCTTGTATTAGTGCTTGAATCATCTCTGTGGCTACAAGCTGAGCTGGCAGCAGGGGCCAACTGTGTGTTACAGTGTTTGTCTGTGGCCTCCCTGCCTACATGGCTGTTGGGTCTGGGATCTGCAAAGGGCAGAGAGTTACAGTAGCCTGGGCGATAGGAAGGGAGGGCAGTGTGGAGGAAGTAGGGTTGGGAGGACTGGGCGAGGGACAGTGGGGGGGAGGAAACTGCTTATTGGAAAGGGTAAAAAGGCCAAAAATTGTAAGGTGCAGGAGTCAGGATGGCGAGGGCAGGCGCACAAGCAAAGCGATATGAGGGAGCAAAGCGGAGCCATGGACAAACAATGGAAACAACAGAATGGGATGTATAGGTGAGAAAAACAAGGAAGATTAAAGTAAAAAAAAAAAAAATGTGGAAGAAAAATGGGAAGGAGAGAGAGTTGCAGAAAATGTTAGTGTCTGTTGAGAGAAAAATGCATTCATGAGTGTATTCCAGCAGAAATTGTCATCATGTAACATCATGCAATAATGCAGTATTTAAACAAGTTAAAGTTGATTGACAGTTACACGTTGACAGTGTATGCGAGTCAATGGAGTTGAATTAGGAAGAGCAATAAGAACAGTCTTTCATTTAGGAGGGTTTGGCACAACAGGAAATGATACAGTGGCCATACAAGAATAACTGTTGAACAGTCTTACAGCTGCACAGTAGAAATACTCAATCTGTCAATCAGCCGCTCATTCACCAATGACACCATAATTAAAAATTAAAACCATAATCAATCGCAAAGATTCCTCATATTTCAATGTGGGTTTTCTTTACGGCATCTGCTTTCAGTTTCATTTTACACTTATATTGAGAGTTATGAATATTAAGTATAATACAGCACAGTGTTTTGAACTTTACTGCAGTGCATACCATCATCACCTCTGGCTCACCTTCTCTCTCTCTCTCTCTCTCTCTCTCTCTCTCTCTCTCTCTCTCTCTCTCTCTCTCTTCCTTTTGTTTTCTACCTCTCTCAAGCTTCTTTCCACCACCCCTCCCCTCTCCAGCAGTACAGCATACAGTGTAATGCTGAGTCAGTCAACAGATAGCAGAGTTCTGTCCGTTGCTGCTCAATCACCATGTCTGTCTCTGTGAACATTTAGAGATTGTGGCAACAACCATTTTCATTACACTCAATTACCTGTGGCAGACTGCTAGGCTATGGGCTACAAAATGAGCTAGAAAGCAACCATACCTTTGTTAGACTTGAGCTGGCTTTGAACTAACACATGATACTTCCTATTTTTCTGACACTAGCTCTCAGCAATTGGTCCATGTACTAAGATCCACCCCTTGGGCTCTTAAAGGTGTACACACCTATTTCTGGCTTGTTGCAGTGGTTTTCGGGGGAAACTCATGCAGCAGACAACTCATTAATGTAGCTAATTTTATATTTAGAAAGCAAATTATTAAAATTATTAAATAATGCCATAGTAATTATACAGTTAGATAACTAGTTTTACTATTGGTGGATAATATGAGCAATTGAAATTAAACTTAAACCCTACTGACTAATCCTTAGTGCCTAATGCCTATGTAGCCTACTGCAGCACTGTATGAGCTAACTTGACGAAGTTAGCTCATACAAGTAACTTGATCTTAGCTATCTGTGCCACTCTAGGGAGCAAGGATAAGGAGTGAAGCTAGCAAGAGACAGCAAGAGAAAAACATATAAACATCCCAAGATTGGATTTAAAACCAGTAAAGAGGCAGAGAAAGAGGAGCAGAAAAATATTTTAGGTCACAAAGATAAAAGAGAAGTTAAAGGTAGAAAGAAGGAAGAGAACGGTGGTGAGCTCAATGGACACTCCATTATGCCCCTCTTGGCCAAAAGAGTGGATGAATAATTGAATAAGGCAGTGATGACATCACATTTTGATAACTGGTGCAGGAAAGACTGGCTGGAAAGTTTCCCACCTCCTCTTTCTCCTCATATTACCTTCACTCCCCACACTCTTTATCTCTCCATCTCACACTGTTGCTTGTGCTCCCTCTACAGCTTCCACTGTCTTCCTCGCTTCCCCCAGTCTGCAATCACCCTCTGTCTATCCCTTGTCATCATTTAGCCATCATATCACGCATCATGGCTTTCTGTGACTCATGCTTTCCCTCCATCTCTTCACTCTCGTTCCATATATCGTTTCTACAAATGAGTCAACCCTTGGTTTTCTGCTTCTTTTTCTATTGTACTGTCAAATGATTTGTGCAACGCTGAGTAAGTGAACAAGCCATCTATTCATCTCCTCTCCATCATTTGCCCATCCCAGAGTTTTCGTGTCGGTCTAATTACACTGGGTTACTTTGATGTGTTTATTTTCTCGGACACACAAAACACACACCGCCTAAATTCCCCTATGTCATTAAATTCAGCAGCCTCCTTTATTATCATGAGCAGCATCATGATAATTCATACTCACCTGTGGTTCTTGATTCGAAAGTCCTTTCTCCATCGGCTCGTCCTCTCTCCTCCACCTCCACCTTCTCTTCTTCTTTCCCTTCCTTTTCCTCGCTCTTAACTTCTTCACCCTCCCACTCTCTGCCCATGGTCCACAGGCTGCTGTCGCTGAGAGAGAAGCCAATCTTCTGGGATGGGCACAGCTCCGGCTGTCTACCCTCCTCGTCAGCTCTCTGGAGCATTTCCTTCAGAGCTGCCATTGAGGTGAGGGCTGGTGGCGGCTGCATGAAGAAGGCCTGAGCCTGAGAGGTGTACTCCCATTGGTTGCCGTCGCCGCCTGCCATCTCCCTTCTCCACCTCAGGTTGTACAGTATATCTGCATCTGGAGTAATAACTGTTGGGTCAGGGTCTGGATCAGTGATCACCTTTGTTGTGGGGAAGGTGCTCTTGTTTCGGTAACGCATCTCTTTAAAAGTCGTGACCTTTGGAGCTGACCCCGGAGATGACCCTGACGAACTGACCTTCTTTTGAGTTTCCACGTGAGATCTTCTCATTGACAGGGGTGGGAGCTGTGGTGGGGCTTCACATTCAGGTGTGAATGCTATGAGCCAATCAAATCGCTCAGGCTGTGCAGAGTTAGCCAGGAGAGTGCTGGGTGGCTGGGTGTGGGGTGGCACAGATGGGGGGATTGGGGGTAAGGGGCGAGGAGGAGGAGGAGGGGGAGGTGAATCCGGTACCTCGGCAGGATAGCGGAAAGACTCAAAGCTCATATTCTTTGCTTTAGTTTCATGTGTATCGCTACAACCAGTGGTGTAGTAAGGGTCAGAGGTCAGACTGCTGTTCCTTTTCTTTCTTCTTGCCATCTCAGTGAACGAGGTGGTTCTTTGTGTGTTCTTTTTGCATTCTTCAGCTATATCTGCTCTTCGATCTCCATCCAACTTGCTTCTGCTGCTCCATCCTTCTCTGGCCGTCCACTCTGAGTCACATTCCTTCTCCTCGGCCGTCTCTTTTAGTCTGAACTCATGTAGCTCCCCAGACCTGGACGAGATAACATAATCTCCATCTCCCTCATCCTCTAACCCTCCAACGCAGTCACCAAGCTCTGGGCTGAGCTTGAGGAGCTCAGCTTGGGTCAATCCAGCAAGCACCAATAGTTTCCTAATCTCTACATCCAGTGCATGGAAGGAGGGGGGAGGAGGCAGTGCAGGTGGTATGGCAGGGGGAGATGAGGAGGAGATTGAGATAACTGGCGGAGGAGGCAGAGGTGGGGGGCGTGTGGTAGGAGGAGGAAGGGAAAGGGGGGTCTTTTCCTGTTCGGCTTGAAGAGCAGCGAGCCGCTGTGCCTCCTTCCTGGCAAGGTGACGCTTTCGAGGGGGAGGGATGGGAGGAGTTGTGGTGGGAATAAATGGAGGTGGAGAAGGAGTGGTATAAAGGGTGAGGTAAGGGACCGGTTTAGAGGTGGGGAGAGGAGGAATGGAGGGTGGAGATGGAAGTAGGGGTTTCTCACACCTAAAAGTGGTGAAAGTGGGGGAAGAGGAATTAGGGGAGAAAGTAGACAATGTAGGAGACGTGGAGACAGCCATGGAGGTGGTCTCTCTGCTGATATTGATGTAGGTGTGGAGGTCAGAGCTCACGCTGGCATGACGGGCTGGAGGTTTTGGGGGTCTAGGTGGCGGTTCGACAGGAGAAGAGGTGAGGGAATCAGGAGCGAGAGCATCCTCACAGTCTGATGGAGCAGTGAGGTCAACCCCTGCATCTGAAAACTCCTGAGAGTCTCCCATTGCTCCTCTTCCGCTTTTATACAACTTCCAGGGAATGTCGATGTTGCCCATTTCATCCATGACATCTGAGAGATCCTGCTCTTCCAGATCTCCAAGATCAAATCCCTTCTCATGGAGTCTGGCGATGTAGGACAGTTTTACTTCCCTGTTTACCTTCTCCAAGCGATCCAGGTGATCTAGCCGATCCCTCAGAACATCCCAGTGTTGTTCCCCCTCCAGATCCCAACGAGCCACTTGGATCACTTGGCTGAAGCGCTCCATTTTCCCAAACTCCCCTACTGATTCTAAAAAGTCAAGCAAACCTAGTTTGGTGACCTCAGAATCACCTTTGACTCCTAAGTAGTCAGGAGAAGGGGAGTCCAGGGCAGAGGGGTAGCCCTCATCTGGGGAGCAAGGGGGGATTGGGGAATGTGATGTCAAGACGAAGGGATTGCAGTTAAGAGGAAGGGATGGGGGTGAACGCGCAGGAGGCTGGCATTCAGGGGCTTGTGGGAGTGTGCACTCTTCGGGGGACAGAGCGACGGACAAATTATCTTGGTCGTGGGAAGAGCAGATGGAGGCGGATTGATCTGCACAGTCAGACTCCAGATCAGAGCAGGAGCTGATGGAAGTGGAGGACGAGGAGGTAGAGGAGGAGAGCGAGAACTCCAGGAGGGAGGGGGGACAGTCACAGCACGAGGGGACCAGGGTGTCATCATCATCATCATTGTCGTCATCATTATCAGCCTCATCTTCATCATCATCAATATCAATATCCCCACTGCTCTCTTCCTCGTCATCTTCTTCCTCATTTTTCTTGTTGTCCAGATCAGCGCTTGCGTCTGCATTCTTGCCTTCATTTTCCAGACAGGCAGCAGGGCGGGCGGAGACCTCCAGCTGGGCCTGTGCTTGGGAGGGAGGCTGAGGCTGCTCCTTGGCCCCCTTCCCATCCTGCCTCTGGGGCAACGGGGCCGGAGGAGGCGGTAGCTGCAGTTGCTGTCTGATAGAGACGGTGTTGTTGTTGTTGTGGTTATGGTTGAACATACTGTTGTTGTCCTGCGGGGAGCGGCCATCGCAGCACAGACACGGGAGGCTCGGCTCGTTGCAGTTCGGGTCAATAGGAAGAACAGAGGGAAGCGAAGGTGGAGCTGCTGCTGGTGCAATTTTGGTTGCCGCCGATGCACGAGCACTCTTGGGTTTGGGCTTAACTGATTTGGAGATGGTGGAAACCTGTTTTTGTGAGCCAAACCTGGACTGGCTTACTGGCGCTCGAGGCTGCACTCCCATCCTGGTCCTGGTGGGTGCAGGGGGGCCTTTAGTAGCCCGGCGTGGGGAGGAGGACCTGGTGATCGTGTTCATATTTTTATCCTCCCTCTGGAAACCAGGGCCATGAGACTTTGGTCCAGCTACGGTATTGGTCCGTCTGCTGACGTCAAAGCGTCGGGGCTTTGGCGGCTGAGAGGAGCAGCTAGAGGACTGCATTGTGGGAATGGGACTTTTTAGGATACTCTGATATTTATGTTGCTATAGAAACAAGTGTTGTAAAAGCAGGACAGATCCAAACTACGACGCACCGTGACGGTCACATCTTGGCTTGACTCCCAAGATCCTGTAACATCAAAGGAGACACACAGTGAATAATGACTATGGGCAAAAATGTTGCTCTGCAAAGACCGTTTTCTCTCCACACGTTTTCATATTTGGCTAAGTCCTCAAAGTTAAACCCATCATCTGGACTATTCTTTAAAACTCAATTGCTTTTGGGCTTTCTGTTTTATAATTACCAAAGTCCTGGGAGGACACAGCAGCGATATGAAAACACACACTGTCTAACACAAAGTGCTGTAAAAAAGGCACATTATCAAGCATCACCATTTAAGGAAAATAATTCGAGCTGAAACAATTAGTCAATTTATAAATTGACAAAATGATTCAGAAACTATGTTGATATTGAATTAATCATTTAAGTCAAACATTCACTGGTTCCAGCTTTTCAAATGTGAATATTTGTTTGTTTTCGTAGTCTTTTATGATAGTAAGCTGAATATCTTTTGGTTTTGGACTGTTGGTCAGACAAAACAAGACATTTGAAGACATCACCTTGACTTGAAACTGAGGTCATAATTTGAATCTTTTTTTCTGACATTGTAGACAAAATCGTTAATTGATTAATCAAGAAAATACTCAGATTGCTAGTTGCAGCCCTTAAATAATGTTGCATCTTTTGTTGAGCAATACAGTTTTTTTGGAGAGATTTGTTCAGTTAAACAAAGGCTTGGAAATGTACATAGCAGAAGGTTTTCTGCAAGGTGTGTGTCTACCTTGGTTCCTTGGTTTTCAGATGCTATTCACCTATTCAAATTATAACACGCACTCACACACAAATCACATGAACTGATCCCCATGATAATAATTGCCGGCTAATGTATAGCCTAATAACTGTCACTCATCATCTTTATCAGTCATGTTCAGCTTCACTGAGCACTGATATTCATGAGTTTACATAAGTCAAGCTGACTCCATCTGTGCCAGTCCATCCTTACAAGCTGACAAGAGGCAGTAAGATCTAGATCAACAGAAAAAAACGTTTAAAAAAAGCATTGCACCTACAGCAATGACATTTAACTGGAGCATGAAATTATCAGGCAGGAGTTCTGAACAACACTGAGTCTGCCTTTTTAAAGCCAATCTACCGAAGGATATTGCTCATATATTCCTCCACAGTGCCCTTCACATCACTGAGGAATATAAATCAGTGCTTGCTTACACTGTGCCTTCGTCGTAATGTCATTAAAGCTAACAAAGTTAACAAATAAAACAAAAAAAAAAAACAGCATATCATCAGATGTAATTTAAACCGTCCTGTGCACAGTAGCCTATTTACCCCCTGCATTTATTGATCCCACAGAGCTGATGGAGACAGGGAGGAGGGGAGGGGGGTGGGGTACCTCCAACCGCATCGCCTTGATATACAGGCCCATCCGCCCCTATTATAACTCAGATATTACACATAATATTCAGATTCCTGTTAAAACCGATAATAAATAATAGGCTACGTTTTACCTACAAGCTACAAGAAATATCACTGTTAGCCTAATAGCGGAATTGCATGTCTTGATCTACGCAGGCTGCGTGTGGGAATAGGTGCTTTTACCCGACTGACTCCGCAGGTTAATTTGAAAAAAATATATAAAAAAATATAGGCTACATATTTTGAAAGATAATAAATTATAACTGGACTCACGGTCAGATTCAGGTAAAGATAGATGAAGGTCTCCATCTCGTCGGGCTCTCTCACATCCCAGTCCGTGTGAATGTGAATCTCTCTCCGACCGTGACAGCCTCAGCATCTGTCTTCTCGCGAGCATCCAACAAACCATCGCTCCCCCCAACCAAACCAAACCACACCCCTTACTTGCCTTATCATCACATCCAATTGATCTTGAGTCATTTTCAGCTTCACCTTCTTCAAGGAATTAGTTTTGAGAGTAAGAGCCTGATTTCCTTTAATTCCTCTTATATCATCCTAACTAAATTCATTTATGCATGTATTAGTCTGTCTTCAAGGATATTAGGGTCAAAGACGTGGCATGTCAATTCTGGTGTCCAAAGCATATTCATAATGTTAAAAATACATATACATTTTAAAACAGCGCATTATATTGCTTTACTCTCCCCTCTTTACTCACTTGTATGAGTATCTATTGCAAGAAATGAAAATGTAAAGAGCCATTGAGCTCCAAAGTACCAAACTGTCCATTCTGGGTAACGTATAGAAGTATAGAAATGTGACAAAAATGTCAAAAGAATTAATAAAAACATTATTTTTCTACTGTGTGGATGTTTGCAATTATACCTACAAATATAATACCAATACTGAGCTTATTTACTATTTTACACAAGAAATACTTTTGTCCAAACTTTTGGATTTCCCCAATGTCCCTCCTGGGTAACAGACATTCAAATGCATACATTACCCACAATGCATTTGCCTAGTCATGTAACAGTATATTACATCATAAAGAAGATTTTGGAGGACCCCAAAACATCTGGAGAGTTTAGTAATTCTCTCTTAAAAAAGTTTATATTTTGCTTTTTCGGTCACTGGTGCACTATGTCCAAATGTGTCTTTCTGGATAACGCTAAGAAAACATATTTGATGTTTGATATTTAAAAAATGCCTATTTCATGTGAAATATGGCATTAATGTTTTAAAGGCTAAGATATATTTTAGCTGAGTATGCAATGTTTGACAGAGTTTTGGTGGGAAAATCATGTTTTTGTCCTTCCTGGATAACGAAGATCTTCTGTTACCCAGGACATGTCCTCTGTTATCCAGATTGGACATGTTAATGAAAATAGTTTTTGTATTAGTATTTGTCACTTTTCAAGCATTGTGTTGATGTTGTTAGATTATATTAATAACATAATATGTATTTCTTTAATCTTTTATGGCATTTTTGCATTGTCATTCCTGGCTAACGGGATGTCATCCCGAGTAACAATGACACAGTCATTTAACTCAGATTTTCATGGTATATTACACAATCATGTTTTCCTGAGATGATTATACAATACAAACCTGATTACCTTTACTGTAAAGCATTTTAAGACATCTTTAATCATTTTTCTCCATTTAATTATAAATAATATATCATATTGTGTTTTTTTTTAGCAGTGCGTTTGGCTATAATGTATGGATATGCCTAAACATTTATATGCTAAAAAGGTAGACGTTGAAATAATTTTTAAATCCATTCCCGTTACCCAGGAAGGACATTTTTCATGGAATAAATCATATGATTCATCAAAAAAATTAAATTGCATTTCTAAATTAAATTCCTGTTGTTGAGATCTAATAAAAATAGAAAGTGCTTAAATTGGCATTTATTTTCAAATTTTAAATCCTTATTCGTCTTTGACCCATTAACTAACATACAAACCTCACAAACCGCCAACTATACTGCCTCTAGCATGATTATTATACATTGATCTGTCAACTACATTCTTTATAATTAATTTAATCTATAGTTTAATCCTATATAATCTGTCACAAAATTGTAAAAAAAACTCTCGCCCATTATGTTTACCCAGAGCCCAATTATTCAATGTACCATCATATATGACAAAAAAGCATCAAGTCCTCACATTTGAAAAGCAAGAAACAGAAATTTAGTCATTTTTGCTTGAGAAATGACTGAAACGATTATCAAGAGTATATATACTGTACAAATCGTTTCTGCTCTACAGCCAACACACAGACATGGATGAATGGTGGGACAAAAAACACTGTTTATACATTATTTATTAAAAGCAATAACATTCAGGCCAGTACAGACTTTATACTTTACTTTTAATATACATTATATATATTCCTACAACAATATAACTGCTGTGACTTATCTGTTCTTATTTGTATCTTCATCCTGCCGTGCACTCCTCAGGGCAGACTAATATGAAAGTTAGACGATGTGCGATTCATTTCAGTGTCCTTTTATCCATGAGATTCTTCCGGGGAGAAAAAACTGAAGACGCTTGACATTATGTACTGGATTCAATAAATGGGTATTATGGAGCAAAAGAGGCAGGCTGTTTGATGACATTCACAACCAAACATCCACAAACCAAGTTAAAAAACTGATTTCTATGTGCTGTTCAGATCATGCTGTTGGCAGTGGAGAAATAAAAGAAGTTGATCATGATAAAAGTCAAAAGGGAACCCAATGATGCACCTGACACGGTTTATGACCACCTTTCCCCTCTCACTTGATCCTCTTGTAGATTTTCTCGGCGAAGTTGAGGAAGACTGAGTGAGGAAGGTTTTGAGCGTGACAAGCGATGAGTTTCTGTAGCCGCTTGTAGCTCTCTTCCTCATATTTGTGGTACAGTGTTGGCATTTGCAGGGTGTTGTACAGTGCTTTGACTTTTTCCACACAGGCATCATCGTGGCGCCCGTAACATCCCTGAGGAGAAGATGAAATGATGTGCTGATGTACTAGCGAGCAGTTCTAGTAGGACGTCTAAAAAAGTAGAATCAGGGGCCACCACATACATGTACATGAAGGAGTCGAAGGATAATACCCAAAACACATAGTTTCACTGTTCTAACAAATTATAACAATAAATAAAGTTTCTATTGCTACAAAGCATTTCTGGTTTCTTTATTGTTGAGTAATGTTTTAGCTGATTGTAGAAGAAAAAAAAAAAAAAAATCTATAAAAAAGGGATACATTTCTGCATTTCTCTCTTTTTCGGGGGGCATTTTTAGGCCTTTATTTTCACAGGACAGAGAAGACATGAAAGGGGAGAGAGAGGGGGAATGACATGCAGCAAAGGCTGCAGGTCGGAGTCGAACCTGCGGCCGCTGCATTGAGGAGTAAACCTCTATACAGTATATGTGCGCCTGCTCTACCAACTGAGCTAACCCAGCCACACTCTGCATTTCTTTCTGTTAAAAACACCACTTTTGTAGTGTGACGTCATACTATCATCCGATACTGCTCCACTGGGCTGTGAAAGAAAATGCCTCTGCACTCAATTGGACAGACTTACAACCAATCTGAGCAACGGAGACAGACGTCACAGAAGCTGCAAGTCAAAGGCAGGCTGCGACAGAGCAAAGACAGAGGCGGCGGTTTCCGTGTCGTGCGGACGGGTGTGGCAACGTGAATACATACGTGATCGCGGTTCTCTGTTCCTCTTTTAAAATGAACGCGCTGTCGATATCTTCTATAACAGACGCGATGGCAGCCATCTTTGTTGTAAACAAATTCAACCCAAGCGCTCTTTGGTGACATGCTTGATTACGTTACTGTTGTTCATCTGTTCATCATTGTATAAAGCCCGCCCTGACAATTTGATTGGTCCGAACAGCTCTGGTTCAAGCATAGTTGCTCCACAACGGATCAAGTCCAGACGGAACTTCCTGACCTCAAATGCTGTGGGCGGGGCTAAGTTCAGCTGGCCTCCAGGCTACCACTTTTGCTCACTACCTTGTACAATTAGCACAGTTACTTATGGTGGTATATAAAAATGTAATAATATAATTTTTTGAAAAGATCACTTCAAATTAAAGAATCTGTCATTGCTCAAATTCAAATGTACAGCACAGACATAATTGTAGCATGCTTTGTATTTAATCTGTTGCATGCACTAACTACTGTTTAAATATTCATGAACTTTATCGGATGTTTTTGTGACGAAACAGTGAAAAAAAACCCAGTAAAGTAAATTTAAGTACATTTAAAGTCCATTATATTTCGATTAGAGATGTTCCGATACTGATACCAGTATCGGCTCCGATACTGCCTAAAATGCTGGTATCGGTAAGTACTGGAGTTTATGCACTGATCCGATACCACGTAATAAAGCCCTAAAGAAAATCTACGTTAAGTAGTTTATTTATGTTATTTTTCCGTTATAACGGACTGTCAAACTGGAGAATAAAAGAAGTTCTGGGGCGTTCATTGTTTGTGTTTGTTCATGTTTCACAAAGAGTTTAACCTGAGCCAGACTGACAAAGATAGAAATCATATCACATCCATACAGGTATAGTAGTATACAGTTGTTAAAACATAATAAAATATATGATACACTGGTATCGGATCGGTACTCGGTATCGGCCGATACGCAACTTCAGGTATCGGAATCGGTATCGGGAAGCAAAAAATAGTATCGGACCATCTCTAATTGAAATACATTTTTAAATTGAATCTGTAGGCTATGTGAGCAACAAATACATGCATACATAGTTTGCAGCCAAATAATATTGGTACTTATTTGTAAATGATCAAACTGAAAGGGTTGCCCCACCTCCAGCTCTGCTCGCTGTTCCGGGGTCATGGTTTCCAGGGCCGTCACCACCAGCCAGCTGCATTTGTTATCCTGGATGTCTGTACCAATCTTTCCTGTCACAGCAGGGTCTCCATAACAGTCTAAGTAGTCATCCTGCAAATGACAGACATTGGGTGGTTATTAACTCTGTATAGCGTGCCGGATATTATTCAATAGGTGACGTGAAAGTGGGGGGAAGTGTAAAAGTAATTACCTGTATTTGAAAGAACTCTCCCATCTCCAGTAAGATGTTTTTGGCATTATTGTGTTCCACTTCACTCTCAATTCCTGCCTACAAAAGCAAGGTAAACTAGTATAAGAAAGAGTTTGACATTACTCTGTTACGTTCCTTCTGTCATGTGTGTACAATATAAACACACTCACAATGTACATTGCCGCTGCCACTGGGAGATAAAAAGAGTAAAAGGCCGTCTTGTATTTCACAATAGCTTTGTATCTGAAAGACAAGAAGAGAAAATTACACCCATTTGCTTTGGTATAAAAACATAATTCTTTGTAAAATGTACTTTTCAGATTTATCTTCACAACCTCTCAATGGTGAATCTGTTGAGGTCAACCTGACCAGGGGGAGCCGTCATGAGGTCCAGAGCTTGGCCGAGCTCGGTCTGGAAAGTTACCTGAAACAAACAGAGATGCACTATGAATCCTGTTTTAAAGAGGAACACGCCGACTTATTGGGACTTTAGCTTATTCACCGTATCCCCCAGAGTTAGATAAGTCCATACATACCCTTCTCATCTCCGTGCGTGTTATAACTCTGTCAGACGGCTCCACCGGTAGCTTAGCCTAGCACGGATCCTGAAGGTAATCGGTTCCAACTAGCCTACTGCTCCGAATAAGTGACAAAATAACGCCAACATTTTCCTATTTACGTGTTGTGATTTGTATAGTCACAGCGTGTACAAATAACAAGATCATTGCAGCACCTGAGAAGCCCTGAGCAGAGTAGCACTGCTTCGCCTTTCTGAGAATATAGTTCCCAGTTTGTATACGGTTAGAAGATGGCTGTGTCTCATGTGACCTTGTTATTTGTACACGCTGTGACTACACAAATCACAACATGTAAACAGGAAAATGTTGGCGTTATTTTGTCACTTATTTGGAGCAGTAGGCTAGTTGGAACCGATTACCTTCAGGATCTGTGCTAGGCTAAGCTACCGGTGGGGCCATCGGACAGAGTTACGACACGCACGGAGATGAGAAGGGTATGTATGGACTTATCTAACTCTGGGAGTTACGGTGAATAAGCTAAAGTCCCAATAAGTCGGCGTGTTCCTTTAATGTGTGCGTGTGTGTGTGCATGTGTAATTAAATCAGGACGCATAGTACCTCAGTAAATAGCTCCAGTAGGCGAACGTAGTAGGGCTGATCCCTGCAATGTCTGCGAAGCAGTCTGTAGATTGACCCTTCTAAGAGAAATGAATCATTGATCGCATCCAGACCTATGCCATCCTTAGAAAACAGACAGACAGGGCTCACTGAGTGTGCTATTAAGAGTGGAAAAGAAATTATTACACAACAACAACAAAAGGCTTTTAGGGTCTCTTTTTCTGGATTATATGAAGTCCCACCTTTTTGTACCAGCAGGGCTGTCCTCTCCGGGTCACAGATCCATCCATGATATCATCTGCCACCAGGAAAAATGCCTGAAGCTGCAAGCAACATAGACAGTCGTAACACTTAATGATGAGAGAAAGTAACACCCTTGCAAAGTGTCATTACTATAGTTAGTCTGAGTCTGTGCTTGTGATCTGAAGTTTTAGCAACACAGCTTAAGCTTCCTACAAATATACATTTACAGTGGTGAAAAGTAACATTTACCTAAGTACTGTACTTAAGTACAATTTTGAGGTACTTGTACTTTACTTGAGTATTTCCACTTCATGCTACGTTAAACTTCTACAACACTATGTCTCAGTCGGAAATCTTGTACGCCACTACATTTACTTCATAACTTTAGTTTCTAGTTACTTTACAAATTCAGATTATTAAAGTGCCCATATTATTAAAAAAAAATAAATAAATCACTTTTTCTGGGATTTTGTGTGTTATTTTGTGTCTCTGGTGCTTCCACACGCATACAAACTTTGAAAAAACCCATCCATGCTGTTTTGAGTGAAATACGGGTTTCTGAATGTGTCCTGCCTTCAGTCTCTGGGTAAGCTGGTCAAAATCGGCAGGGCTGTCTACGTCATCGGCCGAAACATTTGCTAACCACTTTAACTAATACCACATCAGCTAGCTGTTTCTCCAACTTTGGTCAGTACAAGGCAGGATTAGCCGGGAGACTTCTTCTAAACGAGGCCGCACTTCCAACTTTGCATGGAATACTTGCAGACGAGGGACATGTAAGTAGTTCTATAGTGTTGTAGCAGTGTTTTGCCATTGAGAACGAGGTGGCTAACCGCTAGCTTCTAGCTAGTAGTCCTTACCTAGCTACTGCGCATGTGCTACTCCCAACAAAGATGGGATAGAAGTGTGATGCCTCACTCTGTAGCTAAAACAGAGAGCTCAACACACAAGGTGAAAAGAGGCGCTGCTGCAATGTGCAGTACAACAAAAATATGGTATTTTTTGAAAGTTAAACCTTGTAAACCTATTCTGGTACAACCTCAAAATACAATTATGAACCTGAAAATGAGCATAATATGGGCGCTTAATACAAAATATAACATTAACTTATTAATTATGATGTAGGGCTGTCAAAATGAACACACTAATGAGTTAATGCCACTAATTATTTTAAAACACACACGTTCTGTGAATTGGGCCTCGGGCTGCTCCGTAATTTGGGAAATCAGGAAGCAATGCAGCAGTAACGTTGTGGATGGCTAGCAGAAACAAACCTACTTGAGCAGAAATAGATAAGGGAAATGGTCTTTTGAATGGCATGTTCAGTTTTCAGAGCCCTTCCAGATGGTTCTCTCGACAAGACTAAAGTTATTTGCATGACCTGTTGATGTGTGTTACAGTGAGTTACCACCGGAGTACGTCGAGTCTCAAATCCCACTTGCTGGCCAAGCAAATGGCTGATGCAGTGAACTCTCCTCCCCCTCGCCAAAGGCAGGCCATGCTAGATATGTCATGTGGTCATATGTGCCCATCTGTTGTTGTGTTTGCCATTTTATGCCTTCAGCATATTTTTTTAGCATACAGTAGCTTTGAGGTTATTCTGGAGAATATTCTAGACAGTATTATTTAGAACAGATAAAAAAAGATGTGCGATTAATCGCAAGCTATGGACAAGCATGCAATTAATTGACAGCCCTAGTATTATTATAGATGAAACTACCCAGCAGGTACTGGTACGGTTTGGTACTTTGAGTACATTTTGATGCTAATACGTTTTTACTTTTTTTTTTTTTTTTAGAGTAAACGTTGTAACCGAGTATTTCTACACTGTGGTATTACTACTTTAAGTACAGTGGTATTACTACTTAAAGTAAAATATATAGGCTTCCACCAATGTGTATGTATGTATGTATGTATGTATATATATATATATATATATATATGAATTGGGCCGAATTTAAAACAAAATACAGTTCCTGACATAAAGAATAACTTTGTCACCCAGTAGAGAGGTGTGGCTAATTGATGTGTTTTTAGGAAAGTCTACACTGGCAATGCTGCTTTTCGCCTTTTAATGGGATGTTTTGAGAATTTTTTTTGGAATATGGCCTTATCCTTTACTATATCACAACATTGGTCATTACCAACTCAATGCACCAGCCAACCAACAGAGCCCGCTGCACTGTGTCCTGTGTGAGCTGCGCTGGTGGGAGAAGCTCCCTCAGGGTTCCAATCACAGACAGGCCTCGGTTCCTCTTGCCTCCAGGGGAATTGTACACCAATACCTACAAGAAAAAGATGCAGATAAGGAACCACATGCAATAGCAGTTCAACACTTGCCAGAAGCAACTCGGCAAAAGACAAGACGACATACATACCTCTCTCAACCTGGCCAGAGCATCAGCCAGCGCAGGGTCGGCGAAGTCCCTCTCTGAAAGCTCCGTCACCAGTTCATCAAACTGGGCTTCAAACAGCTGAGGATCTGACAGCAACGCTTTTTTGTTGCTGTGCGTCCCATTGCAATTGCTGTCTCCCTGGAAAGACGAGATGCACAGCAGAATATGTGTGGATTCTAATTTAAGAGGGAACACGGCCTTCCACATGGTCCGGATTATTTTAGGGGCATTTATTATCAAGCTCAGGTGACGGCTCATTCTCAACCAACCGTCCAAAATATCTGACTAACCGTAAACAAGCTTAGCTCAAACATGTCGGACTGCAACATTAGCTAGATAGCTAGCAGTAACGCTAAACCATATAACGTTAAATTTGTTTCGGTTGAGGAAAACTAACGTTACCAACGTAGTTAGCTCCATGGTCTCTTAGTCCACTGGACTCAGTAAACAAGAGCGAGGATTAGCTAGCTAGGTCACGTGAATAAGTGTACCAATTATTAGCCAACGGTAATTATCTTGGCATAGCGACGTTAACTTGCATTGTTATCCTGCATCCAGCCTGTTACCAAAGCTAGTTATAGTATAGCTACCGAATTAAAAAAAAAGTTCATACATAGCTATGCCTTTACATACCATAATGATACTGTCCTCTTATCCCAAACTGTTCAGTATAATAGGGCGAAATAGTTTATCCTCTGGTTCTTCGTCTTGCTGTCAAACTCAAGTCTGTGAATGTCTCCTCAAACCAGGATGTGCAGATTGTAGTTCGCTGTCCCGCTTCTGTCCGTTTAAATACAAATCAGTAGAACTAAATGTCCCAACATCCATTACGAGTGGTGCATGTGGGCGTGGATTTTGGAAGGCTCCATTTGACATTTAGCGCTTTGATTGGCTGGTAGCATCGAACCAGGATGGGCTTTCACACTGGCTGACCAATATAATTTGAGAAGAGGTGGGGTTTAGGTGGAGTGGGGAGATTATGAAGCCAGGGACGCGTTCAACCCATGGATGTAGAACGGTTCTTATGAGTTGCAACTGTGGCGCTGTAGTTTGCGCAACCGCACTGCATTTTTAATACACACGACATTTCTGACACACACACCAAATGAGAGAAAACATACTCAAACACTTAAAGTCACTACATTTTTCAATTCATATGAATTTCATTACCTCCAGTTGTATCATTTTTTTTATTACTTCCATCCCTCATAGTAAAAACGTTCATAGTATATACGTAAATATAGTTTTACGAGTAGAAATTATAAAAAAAATAAATAAAACAGAAATAAAAAAACAAAACAAATATTAACCTTACACTCTGGGATTTTGTCCTTCATTATATGTACAAAACACCAACAAAGGTATTTTTATTTGATGTCTATCATTTATTTCATATTTTGAAATACATAACTTGCATTGAAAGGTTTGCCATTGACACTGCATTTAAAATCTGAAATGTCATATTTAGATACATTAATTATTCAGGTTTCAATGCTCTATCCTGTTAATCCTGCCATACAGATATACATTTCTTCAAATAAATAATGTTTTATGCAAGACAGGAGGTAGAAATACATCTCAGTGCCTTAATAAGGGAGTGTGTGCCTGTGTGCAGGCTAAGTGTGTATGCGTGTACATTTTTAAAATTAGGTACATACATATGAGTGTATCCAAAATGTCAATAATATCATTAGTGAGCACACCAAAAAGACCTTTCAAAGAATAAAACTCCAATCTGACACAAATATTGAAACACTTCAAAATCCCATATCCAGAGCTGCCATCATATGTTCACAGTCAGCAGCCCAAGGCTCTTTTTTTCCATTTACCACCCATCCTCAACCCCTGCAAGTCCAAAGAGAACTGTGCCAACACATAGTAGGAAGCCAACTATGTAACAAATTTGTCTGCACATTTATTGCAAGAGACTCTTAATGTCACATGAGTCACAGTGCAATTTACACCTCTTTATCTCATAGGATCACAGATATGCCTGCCTATGTTACGGTTTGAAACATTTTAAACCCTATCATAATCAAATTAGGGTGCAGAGGCATGTTGAGAGCCATCTGGCAGAAAACTTTGGGAGCGCCGCACATCTTCAACTCTGGCCATCGCCTTCAGCTATCTATTAACACAAGCACATTTCAAATGGCTACTATCATAGGCCTTGGGTACAAGAGAAAAAAAGTAAGAAGCATTGTCAAAACATGCAGATAAAGACACTCTTGAGGACATGTTACGTAGTTACACAGACGGTCAGGATTGAATTCACAAGGTTCCTGGTGTATGCGGGAGGCTGTAGCAAAACATGCACATATGCAAATCAAACCACCGTGTCCAGAGGCCACCCACAGAGAATACATTTCAAAGGCTGAGCATGTGTCTGTGGCGTGCATTAATGTCAATGTTAAAAATGCTGCCTGCCTTTTTTTGAAGGCCAATGTGGAGGTGGAAAAACATGGAGAAAGTGGGAATCTGAATTGCAAAAAGAAAAAGCAACTCAGTTAAGGTTTTTCCATATGAGAGCATGTGTCCTCATGTGCAACCTCAGTGAACTATATGTTTATTGAGATGCATTTTTTTTAACAATGGAAGACAAAATAAGGGTTTCCATGATCACTTCACCTGAGTGATCCTGTGGATGAATAGCAATGTACAAAAGGGCCAGAAGCATATTGCAACCCATAGTTATGTAATAGACTGAATGTACATGTGAGTAAGTGGTTGTTGTAGCATGAATGCTAGTTGAGTTCTCTCTCCAGTCTTGAGGAAAAATATGTCTCCAGATCAGTATTGAGAGATGGAGTGGAGAATACAGCAGAAAATATGCTCTGGTTGGTTGTCTCTGATTTATTCTGTTAGAACAGGGACCACATTGCCCAGAAATAAGCATCTAGTGACTGTTTTACAGATGAAATAGTGTAAGCTCTGGGCTGATGTTCAGAATGATAAAGAGCACCACTGAATAAGGCCATTTGCACAGTTGGCTTCAGAAAATGGAGGTGACAAAGAGGAAAAGCAGGGAAGACTTCCACATTTTCAGAACTAGATATTGCCACCAAACTGACCCGCTCTCCATTTCATTAGCCTACCTTATTTCCTCTCGTCTTCCTTACAACCCCATCAACTCATATGCATCCCATTTTTCTCCTCCATCCCTTCTTCACCCTCCTGCCCTCCTCACAGTGCAGACTCTGAGTAAAGAGCTCCTGATGACCCATGCGGTGGATGAGGTGTAACTAATCGGCGTAGTGACGCAGTGGACGAGGAGCTTAAATCTCCACAGCTGCGCAGGTGGATCCCCTCTGGCACCCGACTAGCGTGGTTCCGGTTGTGTCGACTGTCACTGTGGGAATGGTGGTGTCCACGGCGATGAAGATGGTGGGAGTGATGGTTGGGGTGTCCTCGGCTGGTGTTCCAAGGTGTCAGCAACACCTGGAGATGAGTTTGTCGAGCAAACATTTACACAAAAAGCATATAGCTTTACTTGCAGAAGCACTGAATTATTCTGATGTAGTGAACTGGAGATAGGAGGAAATAAATGAAGTTAATCAGATGTGTCATACTTGTTCAAAGGGCATGTGGTTGGTGGCAGTGCCCTCAACTTCACTCCTTCTCTTAGGCCCCTGCCCTGTGCTCCCAGCATGCTCGGAGGAAGGTGATAGGTTGCGTTTGGAGCGCTGCAGGAAGCGAGCCACCAGACCCCGAGTCACCTGAAGGAGATGTAAAAAATGAAGATAAAATAAGACAATCGTCCAGCCCTTGCTAAGACACTAAGTGTCAACTTTTGTATTTTTAGATGTTTGTTGATTCTGTATCAACTTCTTTCAGACTAACCTTAAGGTCTCCTAGGGAACGGTGGCAGTCTTTAGGTAAATGCAGTGGTGAGGTGGGGGGAAGTTTGGAGGGGACCTGCAACCCAGTGGCTGCTGATTTCATGCTGCCTTTCCTTGGCAGAGCTGCAGCAGGAGGCAAAGCGGTGGGGGGCAAGAGACATGCCTCAGAGGATGGACCTATGAGAGATGGAGTCAGAAAAAAGAGAAATATTTTAGAAGTCAGTTTTCAATTTTTTTTTTAATCCTTTTACAGAAGCTTAAATTGAACTTCAGGTAGAGTCAAGTCCAAAATAAAAATAAAAAAACAACCAGGACTGACTAAAAATAAAAACACAATACTGAATAAACTACCCAAAAAGATGCTAAATGCTAAACCTAACTCCTTAACTACATAAAAATAAGGGAAAAGAGAAGGTAACTGAAATTAACAGGAAAATCACTACCTATCTGACATTAGACTGGCAACATAATACACAAGATCTCAGAATACACAAACACTCTGGGTGTCAGCAGACACATGGACAAATGGCCAGGAGGCCCAGACTTGCTACATCTGATCTCAAATTGTATCAATTCTATCTCAGCTCAGCTGTAAGATTAGGGTTGGGCATCATTCGGATTTTAACAATTCTGATTCCAATTCCGATTCTTCCTTTCGATTCCGGTTCTTATCGATTCTCGATTCCGATTATTTGAGGGGTGGAGTTGAAACGGGTCACATGCCTATTTCACAAATAAGAGGAAAGTTTTATTTTGAGTCAGTGGTGGTTTGCAGTTTTACTGCTTTTTCAATGTAAAATAAAGCCACACTAGAGCGCTGCTTTCACCAAGGCTGCAACACAACAAGCGCCTGGCCACTACGGAAACCAAAACTTGCGCATATTAAATTGGGAAGTGATGATCGGATTTGAAACCAAATCCTCTAAACGATTCCAATATCTAAACGATTCTACTGGAATCGTAATTTTTGAAACGATTCCAAGTAGGAATCAGTTCTCGATGCCCAATGTAAGATACATTTCTGCTTGGAAAATGTGTAGTTTTTTAAATATACTGTATATCTGCCCAGAATATCAAACACTATTAGAATCAATGTCAGATGTTCTGCAAGAAAGAATAGGAGCATATTTTTTTGTGTTGAAATGTGACAGTCAATACTATAAATCTACCATAAAGTATGAATTAGGCAACTTAAACTCTTAAAGATGCAGGTTCATATTGTATAAGTCCTACAGCGAAGTCCAGCAACCACTGCAGATCTTTTGCTATGTTTCATGACAAGCGTTTTGATAGGACAAGAAGCACAGCATTCATAAAGCAGGATGTGTCATTTGAAAATAATACTGTAAATGAGGAACTGGTGAGGCACATTATTGTTTCCACAGCAGAATCTAATTTATCAATCTTTAATCAAATCACTGGCAAATTAGATGTTGTGGAAGAGTTTCATAGATCACATGCACTTGGGGACAGATCTGCAGAATGCACTAGTTTCTAAGAGGGTTTGATAATGATCGCCATTAGGTGCAAATGTGTTGAATTGTATCTCATCAAAACAACTTAGAAGTGTTTTCTTTTGGAGCTCTCTTGCCTTTAATTGGACAGTCAAATGTGGAAAGAGACAGAAAGGAAGAGATGACATGCAACAAAGCCAGGTTTAAACCCAGGAAGTTTTGTGCTTTAGACCACTGAGCCACCAGAACATCACATCTTAAAGCCTTGTAGATATACGCTCCTACCTGTGTCTATGGATACTTTGCTGCCTTCAGAGCCAAAGTCAACTAGAGAAGAGGAGATACAAGGACAGGTTATGGACATTGAAATAGTAATGTAGATGTACTCCTTTTGGTGTCTGACTTACCTGTGTCAGTCGAGGAGCCAAGACCTGGCTCACTGTGTGACCTCACAAGACGTAGGAGCCCTTCACTGTCCCTTCTTACACTCTCTCCATCCTTCTCACTCTTGCCAGCCCTTCGTCGAAGGTACAACGGTTGGCCCAGGAGGGGTAGCCTATTACTGTGAGCACCACTCTGCTCACTGGCAGCTGAGGAGGATAAAATGGGAGGAGCAGAGGTGGTTGGGGTAGCTCCTTGGCGTAAGGGAGTAGAGGGGCGAACTCGAAACTCTGGGATGGTGGATGGTTGCGAAGAGATGGATTTCCCTATTGCTTCCAGCTGGGAACAGCTACTAGCTAGCATGGCCTGGCGACGCAATACTGGAGACCTGCAGGACAAAACAGGAGTGCACCATCACCAGTAGAGCTCTTACATTATTAAATTGTGTATGCATGTGTTTGTCCTCACCTGTATGTGGAGGTCGCTGTGCTGGGTGAAGAGCAGGAGTTGGACCTCTCTCCTCTGAGGAAGCGCCTGGCTCTCGGCCCCCCTGCCAGAGGACTCTCTGGCGTCTGAGACGTGGGACCACGAAAACTAATGTACTCCCCGCTGTCTCCTCCGTCTCCCCCCTCACCAACGTTCCTGTTGCCCCTCTCCCCCTGGGTCCTCAGCCCAACCTCCATCAGGCAGGAGTCCTCAGAGGGGGAGGAATCATTAGGGATGTCCACAATCTCTGACATCAACAGAGATCCACTGTCCATGGACACTAATAAAGAAAGGTAATCCTTTATTATGGAGGGACATATTTTGCTTTTAGTTTAACTCATAGCACAGTTTAAGCATTGCTTTATTTTGTGTACCTCCTTAAAATACTGTAAGTAATAACTGACTTTAATTCATGCTAAAAGTATTTGTGCTACGCTATTTACACTATTGCCTTACAGATTGTTGATATTTTAAAACTCAACAGCTTCTCACCTTCACCACTGAAGGCAGTAGAAGTCCCTCTTTCTCCAGACAGCTCAGTGCCGTGGGGGTCAAACACTGTTGCCTTGACAGTCAAAATAGACAAGGATCAGCATAGGACATCACACATAACACACATACACACACACACACACACACACACACACACACACACACACACACACACACACACACACACACACACACACACACACACACTTACCTGGCTTGTAGCTCTTTGTCCCATCACAGCTTCATAAGGAGGGGGGCAGTCAGTGGGGTAGAGAGGAACAGGGCTCTCCATGGAGCCGTTATAGGTGATGCTGGACGATAATACAAAATAATATCAAACAATCATTTTCTTGCACACTCTGTCCAATGTGTCTGTATAGCATGACTATTACATACTGCACACAAGTGATGTTTAATAATACTTATTAAGTGTGGTACCTCTGAGCATCTGTTTCAGAGCTGCAGGTGTACTCAGGAGGATAGTAAGGGGGCGGAGGGATGGGTGGGACAAACTCCTCAAAGTCCATGATGTTGGTCAGGAAGGCATCCTGAGGAGTGGTGCATTCTGGGTTGACTGAACGAGAGCGATGCGGGGCCAGCTAGGCAGGGAGAATGGGAAACACATCCAGATCATACAACCGATAGATGTAATGAGCTACAACATTTGTACAAAGTCAAATACGCAGCTGTGTAGTTTATTGCTGAGTACTGTCATTCATGGAAAGAGCCAGTCTGGCAAATGTAAAATGTGCTGTGTCTGTACTCACCAGGTGCACGAGGTCCAAAGAGAATATGTGGATACTGCAGGTCACAGTGGACAGAGTACAGATGATGGTGGAGAGAATGCTGAGACCGCATGCACTGAACAAAAGGTCCTTTAGAGAAATATGCATTCAGAAAGTCAAAATCTGACAACAGAAAAGCATTTTATTGGTGGGAATATGTCATATTTATATGACAATATTTCAAGTCTGACTTTGTGTTGAGCTAAACACAAAGTCAGACTTGAAAAATGAAAAAAACAGGGGATTTAGTATTTAAAAACCTGGTAACCACCAAATAAATGTAAATTTTTGCACAAAACAATGACGCTGAAAAGCGCATAGGGATCTTTTAATGCCGAGTATGCATGATGAGGCACGGTTACAGCAAGAAAAACCGGTTATCAATTTTAATATGGGCACCTGACTATTATTTTAAGAAAGACTTGAAAAATTGTGAACCTACCCTTGTGATAAAATATAGATACATCTTACCTTCAGCTGATGTCTGACTGAGTGACAGTCAGCATTCAGGGAGAGGACCAGGGTCTCCTCTTCTGTGATGGAGCAGGAGTGAGTGGGCGCGCAACACACACAGAGACCATCCTCCACCTACACACATTCCCATACACAGACGATTGGTGTTAAGCACTGAACTGAACACTAAAAAAACATATTCACAATTATTCCTGACACGTTCCCCATGCATCTGGCTAGAAGGGCATTTCAGCATGAGACAGAAGAAAAAACACTTGCATAATGTTGTGTACCTGGCAGGTGAGCATAGACTTGACCATCTGTGCATTCTGACAGGAGAGCATTGAGCCGGCCAGACTGAGGATCACACACACTGCAGACAGCAGCATGAACAGTGACACCTTCAGGGGAGCACAGAGCACAGGTGTCAAAACTCGTGCTATGGAAGGCCGAGAGTGTGCAGAATTTTATTTTGCCAACCAAAGACTATGCCAGGTGATTTAACTGATAAACATATATTTTGCTAGAGAGGAGGAACTAATCAGTGAAGTACCTGGTTTGATTTTTAGACGAACACTTTTTACCCCCCATGTCATGGCCAGATCAACCACCCCCACATTTACGGTTGGTTATTTAGGTCGTAGGAGTTTTACTTAATTAATACATGAATATGCTAAACATAAGCTCAGAATAAAATAGTACTGTTTTTATGTAAAGATATACAAACAATTTACAACAACATGTTCAAACAGGGCCCCTTAAACATTCAGGACCCACCTTAAGGCTACTATAGGAACCTTGTGGCGAGCTTGTGTTCTCAACCCTTCACTTGAGTTTATATCATACTTTAGTGATGCATATTGCTAGACTAATTTGCAATTAATCAAATTACCATAACCGGGTTGACACACCTGGGGTTTTCTGGGCCCCACGTTGGTTATCCAGCATTGCTCCATGGCACGTGGTTTTACACCTAAAGCTAAGAGATTTGAATGCTCCTTTTATCAGAGGGAAACATACATACCACCAGCGTCAGAGGTCTTCTCCATGAGATTATTCCAACTATCCCTGATGCCACCACCTGCAAACAGACACCACATACATCAGAAAACCCTTCTGCTGTTATATTTTTAATTAATACTGTATGTTTTCAATCAGATTTACACTTACAAAGAAGCCAGCCCAGAATGGACAGGATTGCCTCACTCGGGCTGAGGAGGTGAAGGCCATGCTGGTGAAAGAGAAGGCCAGGACCATGGCCCCCAGGCCTAGGTGGCACAGCCCTAGGTACAGGAGTAGCCGTGCCCCACCAGGCCCCCGGCCCGACATGCCCCTGCGGCTGTCGGACCAGCCTCGAGACCCCGAGGCCGAAGCCACGCTGCTGGAGTCTGACGGCGAAGGCATGTCAGGCTGTATGTGGAGGAGGCTGGTTTCACACTTACTCTGGGTTCATAAAACAAATTTGAGCAGCGTGGGAAGAAGTGCAGGCAAGTAGAATAGGGAGAGACATAAATGCTGGCTTTAGAACTCCACTCTGTCACAATTATGCACCAAGCTCTCCACTGGCTGGTGCCATAGGTTCTGCGCAATGCCCCATTGTTCGCACTATAGTCCAGTGAGTGAGTCCAAGAACTTTGTCAGCAGAAAGTTGAGAATTGAGCAGCCACTACACACTTACAGCCACCGTACTCACCTCATTTGACGTTTCAGCCATGACCTAAGATACTCAATACAGTGTCTCTCTCACCCCATGCACTTCACATGCCACTATCACCTATAGAGTACAGTCTGTACCATTCTCCGATTGAAACACAATCACACAGATGGGCCTAGTTTTTTGCAACTATAGGCCTACATCATTGTTATACTCATTTGCTTCTTGCTGCTCCCTCCCTCCTCTCCATCTCCTGCCTTCCACTTCTCCCTCCTCTTGCCAGTAGCATTGCGGTAACTGGAGACCCGAGCAGGCCGCAAATTTTAAAGCATCCCAAAGAAAGCAGCTAATCCCTCGTTGTTTCAACACCAACAGAGATGACATGAGCCGGTCAGTCCGTGTGTCCAATCAGGAGGAGTAACATCCGAACATGTGCGCGTCCCTTATGTTAGGTCCTCATCCTGTGACGGAAAAGAAACAGACGGTGTGGAGATCAAAGCACCAAGATCACATCGGTTCGTTTGGGAAGCAAGACTAATTACCTCGACGTGAACAGGAAATAAATATCTTCCATCGATTTTCAAACTGCACCAAAAATAGCAGCCAGGTCGGAATTATTCTTTCCTCACAGGTTTCGATCTTTGACAACTCCACCTTGGGGGTTTTGCGGTGGTCCATACACGCACCTAGACCCCCCTCCTCCTCCGCCGCCTCTTTCCTCCCTGCAGTCACGCGGGCATCCCGTTCAGCCCGTGTTTTTTGTTTGTGTGTGTATCCCGGTCGTTTACCTCACTGCCTCCCCCAAGACGTCACATGAACATAGCAACATAGCCCATAGCCTACCTATGTCCGGGATAGCATCTTTAAATCCATCCAAGTTTATTTGTAATTCTTCTCTTAACTCGCCCTTCTGTCAGCTGCTCGCGTCTCCTCCTCTGGTCTTCGGTACAGCTCTGGCACTGGGAAGGGAATGTATCGTGTTTGCAAACCGAAACCTGCCCTGCGTGATGACAAGGCACGCAGGACGTGCAGGCAACTCGAAGATGCGGCAGAGCGAGCGCACACCGTCGTGGTGCTGATGCTGGAAAGGAGGGGCGGTTGCCAAGCGACAGGCTCCAGCTCCTGCAGCAGCAATGAGGGAGAAACCTATCACCCTGCTGGCCGCTGTATTGGGAGGATAGTGGTTAAAAGAAAACAACGGGGGTCCTAATAGTTAGAATGAGTGTCCCATATAGATGCCTCGTCTAATTTAGGGCTATGTATTAACCAACGCTGTGTCAACAGACATATTACCTTTAGTGTCGCTGAGACACAAAGCCATCTGCTCTATAACTGTAAGCTGTCTGACTATTTGAATAGATCTTTATTTTGGTCTTAAAGTAAACCCGTAATAAACCTGAGTGGTTAAACAACCACAAAATAACGAGTACATTTCTAAGAAGAATACAGAAGAACACAAAACAATAGGCTACCACATCTACTGCATATCTGTCCATCCTGGCTGGGAGAGGGATCCCTCCTCTGTTGCTCCTCCTGAGATTTCTTCCTTTTTTTCCTATAAAAGGGTGTTTCTGGTTTTTTCCTTATCCAAATAAAAAAAAAAGTGATTTGTAATTTTGGGCTGTATAAACATAATTGACTTGATTTGCCAACAGTTTCAAACTACAACACACTCATCATGTTTATTGTTTAGCATTTTTATTCATCAAGTCTGTAAGCTACATACAAAGTCTTGTGGGAGGTCTAAAAGACACTGAATGTGAAAGGAATGCATAAAAAGCAGATACAGTAAATACAGTATGTCGGTCCGCATCATATGAGCACCTTTAATCACAGTCATTTTGAATGATCTGAAATTGCCTGAACAGGGAGCCTGTCTTGTCAGATGTAACTATGTGTGGTAGTGTTTAGTGAGAGATTAACCAGGCACTTCAGATAAAAGGCAAGATCCAACAATTCAAAGTGAGGTACATGAGAGCCCTGCTGCTTCCCTCACATCCTGTCCATTCCTTTATCCATCACTTTCATCTCTGCATTCATCTTCTCATATTGCACTTATCTCTGTTACTATCATCCACATTCTCAATCCATTTATCTGTTAAAATAAAGCTTGTTTACCACCTCTGTTTGTTTCAGATTCAACTCCATGCATCCATCAACTTGTTTAATTCATTAACCTGAAGAGCATGTTCCACAAATGTCTATGCTATAGACTTAAATGGCATCGGTTACTGTACATTCTGTTTAATGATTTAAAATATTGTAAATGATTAGAATATTTCAGCAATTCACAAATGATAAGAACACAAACATAATGAAATGTAACTACAAATGTTGCCAACGTTTAATCATGTTCAGTCTATGACATCTCTGCAATATATTTATGATAAACTAAAATGTGGGGAAACAAGTTGCTTCCACTGTCTCTCATAATGACACTGCAAGAACCAAAGATGTTTTATGACTTATTAATTAATCAATTTTGTCCAGTATTTAAACCATCAAACAGAATATATAAGATGCCTGACCAGAAGCGAGAAAACACTTTCCATCAAACTCTATCTCTGCCACTGTGCCCCTTTTTTTTTTCTTTTTTTTTTTACACATAGCTACCCAGTTTAAAAAAAACACAGCTAAGTTATTTAATGACAGTAGGCAGTGCTGTTGTAGGGATGACAATGTGGCGATAAGCCAGAGAAATACAAGGCGGAAACAGAAATATCCAGCTTAACTAAACATGGTGGGAAGTCCTTGGTGAAATATTGTGCCAGGTATTTGTTTGGAGTCATAGGACCTACACTTTGCAACATTTTCATGACAATAACATTATCAGAGGAAATGTGGCAGAAAATATGTTCAATGGTAAATACAGGCACAATCACCTCAATAAAATTTCAGCACAAAGGAGAAATCCTCAGTACGCTTTTGGGGAACAAAAGTAGTTTTGGTGTAAAAACCTTTAGAACCTGTATGTATTTGATATGTGAGCCCACCAGATGGAGACAGAAAACCTGCTGTACAGTATTTCTCCCCATTAATACTGATGTGCTCTTACATGTGTATGACGCTTTCTTACGTGTGCTGGCCAGTGTCATATCTAGAGAAGAACACATTTGGAGGATTTTTTCTCTGTATTGCTCGTGATTTTCACCTCTCGGCCTGTGGGGCCCTGTCAAACAAGGAAATACAGATAAAGAGAGGAAATTACAGACATATCTAGCATAAAGTCTTATGTTCAGGGAGGAACTAATGCTTCAGTTTGGTATTATTTGATATAACTTACTGGTTTCTTGCTGGATTTCTGTAGTATGTCACGTGCCAAAGACAGAAAGGACTAAAGGAAACATAGAAAGGTTAAAAGAGTGAGATAAAATGAAAGTTACCTCTGCAGCATTTGTGGCAAATTAAAATATCATAAAAAAGCACACCCATAAACCAAAGTTTAATGAGGTATGAAGACAGTGTTTTATTAGTCAGCGGTTACATTCCGGCTCACCTCATCCACGTTAATGCTGGACTTTGCACTTGTCTCAAAGAACCTGATGCCATGATCTTTTGCCAACTGTCAACAACAGACACAGACCACATTCAGGATATGGTAAATAATCACTTCCTGCTTCTTATCTAAAGTAAATGCAAAGCAAAAACATCAAAAACGTGTGTGACACACTTAATCCCTTCCTCAAACAACCACTCCCTCTCATATTTAAAAAGAAGAAGAAAAAAGTCAACAATGAAACCTTTGACTATTACTACTCTGACCACAACACTTGAACACTAATGTAACAGCATCACAAAGGAAATAGTTACGTTTCTCTTCGGATCATCTTACCTTTTCTCCTGTCTCCCTGGAAACTTTCCGCTTTGATTCAATGTCACACTTATTGCCTAGTAACATTCGACAGACCCCAGCTGATGCATTCTGGGAAAGAGGGAATGCAGTTAATTGATTAGTTGAGCTCTTGTCTACAAGAAAGTTTGCTCAGCTATGAATATACATTTAAGAAGAGATCAAAGCGAAGGAAAGCAGACATCTTTACATCAAGTCTGAACTGAACAACCAGAATAAGCTGCACTTACAGCTGCTGCTCTGCAGGAAACTGTCTCTATATTTAAGACCAGGTCAATGAAATGATTAGAGAAAATGATTAATTAAACACAAATTAGGCAAGTGGGTTGTGACATGAAGTCTTTACTAATTAACAAAGATCTAGCACAGATGCATAATTTGGCTATGCAGAGAGGATTCTCTGTGTGAATGAGATGTGGGAATAAATAGAACTGGGCAATATATTGATATTAGATCGATATCGTGATATGAGACTAGATATCGTCTTAGATTTTGGATATCATAATATTGTAATATGGCATAAGTGTAATCTTTTCCTGGTTTTAAAGGCTGCATTACATAGTGATGTCATTTTCTGAACTTACCAGACTGTTGTAACTGTTCTATTATTTGCCTTTACCCACTTAGTCATTATATCCACATTACTGATAATTATTTATCAAAAATCTCATTGTGTAAATATTTTGTGAAAGCACCAATTGTCAGCACTACAATATCGTTGCGGCATCGATATCGAGGTATTTGGTCAAAAAATATCGTGATATTTCAAATTTCCTTTTTTATTACATCCTTGTGTTCCCACCAAATAAAATAGAAAAAAAGATGACAAACATTTAATTTAAAGCCCTTCCAGATAAAGGGTTAGTTTGCCTGGTAGTGTCAAGCCTGGAAGAGAGTTTAGATTTGAATACTAAGGTTTTTGAAATATCTGTCTCTAGATAACACTTTTGACAAAGCTTTTTGCACACCGTTTTGAGTACAATCAAATGTTGTTTGATGAAAAAGAACCAAAGAATGACACACACTGATGGTCACTTGTACTCATTCTATTAATGAAGTTTCAGTTCCTTGATCAGGAAGAAATTATTTTACCTGACCCAAACATCAATGATAAAGCGACTATAGACATCCTGGTAGAATAGTGGTTAAGACCCATACCATGTAATGTGATCTCTCTCATGGTTTCATGTCACTACTCAACTGTCCCTATTGATTAAAGCCAAAAATGGAGAAAAAAAATACTTTGAAAAATAAAGAGAGTACAATTAACAGACAGTTTGAGAGATTATTTGGCTCCTCAGTCAAGATGAATGTCCCCTGAACCTTCTGCTGCCTCTGTTACAAAATGGAGCTGGACAACAAATACATTTAAAAACTAAAAAAGAAACAGTTCCTCATGATGATACACAAACCTTAATGTGGAAACTTTTCATTGGGGCTACTAGTTGATTAACTGATTAAAGTGAGTATTTGCTGCTCTTCTAGCCTATGTCTTATATCATTGTAAACTAAATATATATTGGGTTTTGGACTGCTTTTCAAACAAATCAAGATATTTGAAGACATCGTGCTGGGCTCTGGAAATTGGATTTTTAATTATTTTCTGAAATGTTATAGACAAAGCAATTAATTAATTAATTAATTGAAAAAAATAGCTTTAACAGGATGACAGGATTTAACAGGATTAATTGATAATGAAAATATTGGTTAGTTGCAGCTTTAATTTGTCCAGTGGAAAGATGTACCAGTGACAACTAGGGGTAAGAGTGGTGTGATTTAGGTGAACTAACCCTTTAAAATCACCAGTTGTGCAATGACGCTGCTTTGTTGTTGCAGCAAGCAAATACACTTACATACTCATGACTAATAAATATCCAACTGACTAAGCACTATTTTTTTTAAAGTATTTCCTGATTATTTTTGCCAAGACTGAGTGGAAACAGTCTCACTTCTTTGATGCTCTTCATCCAATTCTGGATGTTCTCGTAGGACTTCTCGTCTGTGATGTCATACACCAGGATGATGCCCTAACACAGAGACAATGAGAGAGGATTTAAAGAGTCAGTCAAAGGTACAGAGCGAACACAAAGGGACAGTGATGTCAGCCATGATTATCTAGTCTGCTTGTTCTGCAGGCGTCCTGTGCTCACCATGGCTCCTCTGTAGTAGGCTGTCGTAATGGTCTTGAACCTCTCCTGCCCTGCTGTGTCCCTGCACAAAGCACACACAAAGTAAGAAAAATGTGCACTGATGCGTGCACATTGTGCAAGACCTTTAAAATACAACTCAACAATTCAATACAACGTCAAAAAAAAGTCCAAGTTGCAGGACAATACATTTAATGTGCATTTTACACTGCTATAGCAAGCTGAATCCGTTGTATGACATAAAGTGACTCTCTGTGGCGGCCCGTGTGATAGATACTTAGACAATAAACCCTGTCATAGTGAAGTCCAGATTTGGAGAACAGGAGGGAGGTTCCCTCTTTTCTCTCAGGAAAAAGAGCCAGAGAAAAAACAAAGCATTTCCAGACAAGCAACCAACTGTCATCTCTTACCAGACTTGGAGTTTCACTTTCTTTCCCTCCACTTCAATGGTTTTTACTTTAAAGTCAATGCCTTGAAAGAGTAGAGGAGAGAATAGATAGACAAAGATTGTGTTAAATACCTCAGATATGACTTAAAACCACACCCACCTCTCTCAAACACACACACACACACACACACACACACACACACACACAATATAGGTCACCTTCCCTTACAACAGACATGTAGGAAAGGCGTATACAACCCTGCAGGACACACTAACTTTGAGTTATGTTTTTTTTTTTTCCTTCTGGACAGACAGACAGACAGCTAGGGGCAGAGGAGATGGGTTGTCCTGAAAAAAAAAACATGCATGCCAGAAAGCCAACCATTCTTCTGGGAACGTCGAGATGGTAAAAGAGATAGGAATGAGAGTGGGTGGACCCTTTGAGAGCCAAGTGAGAGGAATGAGATCTGAGGGAGATTGAGGGTCAGGGAAGAGACAGCACACACATTCAACAAGAGAAAAACATTCAACAGGAGAAAAAAGTAAAAGAAGATAAGAGACAGAATGAAAAAAGAAAAGAGAGAGCAGAGACTAGTTCAGACATGAAAGCAGCCTGGGAAACCAGTTTGTACAGCATCAAATTGAGGAAGAATGAAATATCAGCATTCAGCAAACATTTGTCTCACTCATGTCCTAATGCCAATCATAAGTTGGTGCAAAAATGTCGTTAGTTGGAAGGCAAACATACATACACTGTCACAACGTACCTATGGTGGAAATGTACGTGGAGTTAAAATTGTCCTCAGCAAAACGAATGATTAGACATGTTTTGCCCACTCCGCTGTCCCCGATGAGTAACAATTTGTAAAGGAAATCATACTTTTTCGCCATGGTTGGAGCTGCTTCTTCAAAGTTAAAGATAGGCCTACAAGGGGAAAAGTTGGGGCTGTCTCTTTCCGAAAGTTCTTTTCATCGACTCAAGTCTTCAAAATCTTCGTTGTAATTGTGATTAAAATGAAGCAGGCTTTTAAAAACTCCATGTAACGAGTAGATCCTCTTTTCCTTTTTTTCCCGGACTTGTCACCGGTAAATTCCGATCCCCCTCAGTGCCTCTGTGCTCTGTTTGGACTGCGCTGGATAAAGAAACAACTCCATCCAAAGTTGAACTGTATACTGCCGATCAGTCTTCAACACCAGATCTATTCCAGATTAATTTAGCTTTCACCCAAAATCTCAATATCCCTCCTTGGTGGCTACGTGTTTTTTCTGCCTCCAAAAAAAAAAACCAGATCCCAGATCCGCTGAGTGACTACGTAGTGTGGGAGTGCGTCTCAGACCTGCAGGTACTCAGCATGAACACGAGAAGGCGCCGTTTAATCAGAAAACGAATAACACACCTGAGGGGCATTGAACAAGAGAACGGATTTCAAGTAATTATGTTTAACAGTAAAAACTAAGTCGCCATTACAATTCATTTAAGCTGGTGTATGATCAAGCCTATAGGTATTGACAAATTCGACACATTACAAATTAGACTAATTCAAATATTAAAGTAGTCTAGGCTAAGTCATAACATGCAAATTGACATTTAATCAGAATCACAACCATATATACAGGTTTATGGCCTAGTAGGTTTTCACATAGGCCTACCACGCAATTTAATATAAGAAAATACAAGTACCACAAAAAGTAATCCAAAATATAAGTTTGCAATAACGATATGTACAATATATATTCTAGTATAAAGAGCTGTAGCCTACAGCTCTGGTTACTTTTATTAGTTCAAATACATAATACAAAAAATTAACCAGAGATGATAGGAGAGATGGAAAAACGCCCCTGGCTCCAGTTGTTGTTAGTAATTTTCTTTTAAATAAAGTTTGCAAATATATAGGAGAAAAAAAAGATTATAACGTTAATTGGAGCTCAACATAGGCTAGCGTTACATATAAAGTAAGTGGAACTCATATTTGATAGTCAAACATGTTTGGAAGTTGAAATGATTTACATGTCTGTTGTAAAACCTATGTCTGGATACATAACTGAATATTGTTAAATGCTACATGAAAATAAAATAAATTAATTGCAAAATATAAGACGCTACCACGTGGTGTTTTAGGTGTTTTAAAACCAAAAGCTGTTTGTTTTTTGTAACAGGTAGTGGAATGTAAACACCCACAAATGCCCCAAGAAATCAACGTTTATTAAACTTTTTTTTTTTTCAAAGATCCTCTATACTAAACCGTCTCTGATAATATTTGTCTTCTTCCTCCGGATCTTTGCCCGTCAGCCAACGGTTTCCGGTGCGTCGTCAGTGATTTTCCAGTGAGGTTCCCAGCACGCAGACATGCCAGTAAGTACTTCTATGGGGTTTATAGTAGCCATCAATCGTTAAGAAGTGTTTTGTAGAGGGGAATCTAATACGATATGAAAGTTTGTTTTGTTTCTGTTGGAATCAACGCTTTGATTGCTGTGATTTTAAACGTAAAGATGTGAAAAAGCACGTAATATGAATATGGCGAACACGTGCAACAAAGCAGCCCACGCGGGCTCCCTTTATGATCACCAGTCACATGTAGATCTTTTTAGTGCGTTAAAAATCACTTTCTGAAGATATCTTTGTTTGTCCTGTGAATACAGTCACCGTAATGTTGATTGCTTTAAAACATTAAGGCCATTTTTTCTTAGCACTTTATCATATTTCCTCTCATTGGAGAGAGCTCGACCATTGCATCCTGTAGGCTATAATCATGATGTTAAGTTTTAACTCTGACCAGAAATGAAATGTATCCTTATATTTCAGTTATTTCTACACTCCCGTAGATAATTTTAAATGAATGTAGACTAGAATTCAGCCAAACTGTTGTCTTTTAATTTTCTTTCCAGCTTGCAAAGGATCTTTTGCTCCCGAGCTCTGAGGAGGAAAAGAGGAGACACAAGAAAAAACGCCTCGTTCAGAGTCCTAATTCCTATTTTATGGATGTCAAATGTCCAGGTCAGTTTGTTTACGTAGCAACCTGGCCAAACCCTCCTAGATCATTTAGATAATAGAGAGATAAATTAAAGTGCAAAGTACACAAATACTGTGCCTAACTACATCTTCATATTCAAGTATTGAGACTTCAGACTTATTTGAGGGGAAATGTGTTTTTTTTATGAAAATACATTGGAGTAAAAAGCAATGGAGAAAATGTGGGCTCAATAATAATAATAATAAAAAGCAGCTGCAACATGAACTTAAATTTAATTTAAAATTAGAGCCTAAATGTATTATTTGTATTAAAAAATGTTTGCCTTTATGTGTTGCCCTTTCATTGTTCCCTTAGTGATTGGGGTGTCAAATAAGGCATACAATGACACTTGTGACTGTCTGGTTAAATGAGTTTCAAGTGACTCTTTTACACAAACAGCTGCAAGGACACATCAATAACCAAGAGTGCATTGGATAATACAATGGTTGGCCGTTGTTTCATGGCTGTCCCATCCAATGATTTGTGTGCATGTGTTGTGTGCAGGTTGCTATAAGATCACCACAGTGTTCAGCCACGCTCAGACTGTAGTGCTGTGTGTCGGCTGTTCCACAGTCCTCTGCCAGCCTACAGGAGGGAAAGCTCGCCTTACAGAAGGTAAGCAGCGTACGTAGTGAAGGAACTATATATTAGGGCTGTCAATCGATTAAAAAATGTAATCTAATTAATTACATACTCTGATTAATTAATCAAAATAATCGCATACATAATTAACGGTGCCTGAACGGATACTTTTTAAGAAAGTAAGAAAAGAAAAAAAAGGGTACTTAACAGTTGGTGACATTAAAGAACGGCTTGTTTATTGCTAAGGCCATATGGTCAAAATGAAATGATTTAATAATAATGAATAACAATAACTAATTTCAGTAGTAAATTGCTGTTGAACCATCAGATGGGAAAAGGACATTTACAATAACTTCAAATGCACCACGAGGCTGTAGTTTACCAGTTTCATTGAACGCACGTCTGTGTTGTTTCTCCGACGGCAGCTGCAGATTTACACCGTTTAGCGTTAGCTGTCAGCATTTTAACCGTGTTTAATCCAGCTACTAGCTAGCGGTAGGCTAACGTTAGCTGCTGTCGAGTATAGTGTTAACTAGCGTCATGTGCAGCGGTGTTTGTTTCAGAACATCAGAGAGAAGTGCAGACAGATCAGTGGCACCAGATTTCGGTAGCCAGGGTTGGCAGGAAGAAGATTTTTACAAGTAAATGTTCCAATTAATGATCCAGGCAGAACATTCTCGTCTCCCTCCTTCATTTTACAGTCCAATGGTGGCTAGAATGGCTCCGGGTCAATATGGAATGGATTAATCTGCATTTTTTTTTTAACGCGTTATTTTTTCTCAGATTAATTCATCGAAATTAACGAGTTATTTTGACAGCCTGTGTGTGTAGATAGATAGATAGATCTATATCTCTCTCTCTCTCTCTCTCTCTCTCTCTCTCATATTTGGGCCTGTTAGGTTGGGGATCAGGTAGCAGAACTTTGCTGTACAATACACATCTAAGTGACACCTTAATATTTGCCTTTGTGTTGCCCTTTCATTGTGTTCTTCATGAACAGGGTGTCAACTAAGGCATACAGTGACTCTTGTGGTCGTGACAGAAATTTATCATCATTGATCCATTTCTACACAGTCGACTGCAAGCACAAATGCTCTTTCATTCAGGCATTTTTTTTCCGACTTCTTACAGCAAGGACAGCAGGATGTGGTTTCAGAATAGCTAATCCTTTGTTCTGATAAAAGACGGATCAGAATTGCTTCACTCATCACAGTACATTGAAGAAACGACGATACTGTATACAGGATGTTGAGCTTACGGTCAATGTTTGTTTTAACTACCGCTCTCACCGTCCTAACCCTGTGCTGTGTTGCCATGGTAACCAAGCGCTCCTCAATGTTCTTTGCTTTGAGTTACTATGGGTGCAGCTGCAACACTTGGCACTAAAACCGTTAGTTTGGAGGTAATTTAGTCTTTGAAAAGGCAGATAGCAACGTAGAGATACTTTATTTATCCCGAAGGAAATTAAAACATGAGTTTTTGTGTTATCTGTTGTATCTTGTCAGTGCGTGTCAGTTTATACACCGTCCCTGTTGTTTTGACTGGCTTTATACCGTTAATCTCCAATAAAGATTGTTGATGCACTGTCTACCTTCATAAAGGTGACAGGGTCACATACACTCAGCTGTCCGTAAATAAACCTGGCTTTGGGAAATTGTGTTGGACATTTTCAGGCTACAACAATTAATTGATTAATCAAGAACATACAAGACCGATTATTGTAAATAATTGTTACTTGCAACCCCAATTGTGTTGTTTCATACTAAGAGGTAAGGGTGGACAAAATATTAGTTACAATCAACAGCATAAACATTAGATTCATTTTTTTTAATGTGTTTTTGTTAATTTTACTCGTCTTTCTCCATCTTTCCTCAGGATGCTCATTCAGGAGGAAACAGCACTAGTTTGACCAGATGTGGTTGGACACAGTTGAGGAGGCGAATGAACAGCGCTTGATGGACATCAAGTAACACTGCCATGGAGCTGATGAGGCATTTAGGGAAATGAAGAGCGGGAAAACAAATCATGTAATATAAGAAGTCTCTCTACAGAATATGCACAGAGAAATGCTTGGTGTGATTGAGAACCCCACCAACACCACATTTCTATTCATTCATCTCTCTTAATAAACTTAGGTTTTTTTCTTTGGTAAAATAATTATGCATGATTGTCATTCAGTTTTTTTTTGCCTTGTGAAGGTTCTTACGTGTCATTTGTCTGGTAAAAGACTCTTGTCAGCTCAGGACTCCTTAAAAATGTGCTGGTAAAGATCGGGGCATTTGAGGACTCTCGTTTCCTCCAGGTGTACAGATGTGGGGCCTCGACAGTTTGTGGCGAGTGATTTGCATTTGTTTGCATTATACCCTCAATGATTAAGCGCAAACAATTACAGGGAGGTGAGGGTGCACGATGATGCAGATATTGTCCACTAGTTGCTCTGCACTATAGATGTATGCAAGTTTCCTGTTAAAACGAGACCGGTTCTAGGAAAGGAGACACACTGGCTGAAATTGCAAATTACATCCAATAAACTGTCCTCAACTACAGTTGTATTAAGTTAAAGCTGCACTCAGTGTAATTTAATGTTATTGGGTGTGTTAGGGCTGGTAATTAATTTGAAGGTAGAAAATGATGTCCGATGTACATTCAGACACTCTGAATTAGGGTTGATTCAGGGAAAGTCACCACTAACTGCTTTGGTTTCCTGGTGTATGTAAATCACAAAACACTGATGTGACACTAAATGTCATGAATGGTTATGGTTGTGACTTCACATGTGCTTGCACGCTTCCTGTGCAAATGATAAATGTTGGATGAATTCTTGTGAGGTTGCAAAAAACAATCCCACTGGCTCCCAGTTTACACATAGCTGTAGTTTAGGCATTAGGCTCTGGGTGACTGCATTGAGTTGTACATTGAATGAAGAAATAAATTCAGCAGAGGGAGTGAATGATAACTTTGTTGTTGCTATGGTGACATTTTTACAGTATATTGGATACGGCTTAAAAATAAAATGATAAATAATGATTCTGATGTGCCTCCTGGTTACTGACTGACTAATGCATTGCAATTTAGTTTCCTCAAAGGCCTTAGAAGTTCTTTAAAATAAAGTCTAAAATATTTTCTTTTGCTTGCTGTAGACGGTAATGTTAGTCACAAAATGTTTTTATCTGATTGTGGGCTGTCTGGAGACAAACTAAATGTGGAATTTTTGTGACAGACCTGTAGCAAACACTCACTACTACAAGCTACAGGAGATATGAAGCTCATTGTTTCATAATGGGCAAATTTTGATTTTTGCAAAAACTAGAATGCATTAATAATTTCTAATTGGTTAATTCATCCATCCATTTTTGCCGCTTATCCGGATCCAGGTCTCACCAATTTAATTGTATCATTAGGAATACTTGATATATACTGCTGGGAAGTACTGAAAAAATGTGATATAAATAATTCTAGGCCATATGGTCCCTAATGGTTTTTCATCATACCCTCATACTTAGCCGTTGTGACTGAAACAATAATAAATAGGATTTTATGTGGTATTAAAAGGGTTTTAAAAACTGTATCTCGGTGAACGCTGCCGAAACACTGTCGATCACATTATTACCCAAACAGATTGTATCTACTGTAATGAAGGACAGGATTAAGACTGAACCCTGTCCAGTTAGGTGGTGACAGGCCGTGCTATTGAGGAGCTCTCCTGTAAGTATCGGGGCTCAGACAGCAAGCTTTCCTGCTATGGCTACGGCTGTGGGAATAATGAGTCAATACTAAATTGAGTGTAAAGATTAAACAATCCAACTAAAGTGAACCTTTCCTTTGCAATTTTCAAAGTGAGGTGTCTAGAGATAATGGCAGCACTCCAAACAGCTCGTTTTGTCGAAGCAGAATTAATTCATGTCAAGACTGTAGATGCACAGGTTTAAAACTAATCATTAAATTAGATTTTAGGTACATATGATAATTTAAATACTCTCAGGCCCATTGAAGAGTTATAAAAGGCTATGTAACAAACTGTGTGTATGTCTGTGTGTGACACACATTGAGGAATGAGATAAATTCCTTGGTATTCATCACAGTAAGCTCAACCCTAGACTCAGGGCCAGTTAGGGAACAGGCTGACACGGAGCAGTGCAGTGATGGTGGGTAGGGCAGCGTGGACTGACCCAGCGAAGAGGCTCGGAGAGAGAAATGAGAGGCTCAGTGGAGCGCAGCTGGAAAAGGAACTCCTCCTGAGAGTGGAGAGACATGACATCTGTACACACCTGCAGGGAATGAAAAAAGAAGAGTACACATTAGTTAGTTAGTACAGTGAAACCCTACATAGCCAAGGATTATAAATGGCTATGTTGTTATGGCTGTTACTAGTGTTGTGATCATAGTGTGGTGATATTTTCAGTTCTGACTGCAAAGTGTTAAGTTGAAGGTAGGGGGTGCCACAGTGCAACGTCTCAGGAGCCGGCCTGTAACTTTCCTCTTTGATAAGATACAGGAGGCCCCTATGTTGACACCAAAGGGTGGCTGTCAAAATCTGAAGTCACCCATGCAAGGTCATCTCTGAGGCAGATAGGAGGATGGGACGGGAGGATCGATAGCGAATGGCAGAAAAATCATTCTGCCCAATGGGTTTTTACAGTATTGATCTGAGCAGTTTGCATTCTCATCCCA
The DNA here is from genome assembly GCF_031162955.1 of Sander vitreus. Taxonomy (NCBI): domain Eukaryota; kingdom Metazoa; phylum Chordata; class Actinopteri; order Perciformes; family Percidae; genus Sander; species Sander vitreus. The sequence continues at coordinate 14,071,211 of NC_135860.1, forward strand.
GCTTTAAATCTGGCAAAAGCGAATAATAAAGTGATATGGAAGAGGATTGGGGAGAAAGACCAGAAACTGTGTAGAAATTACAACAGTGTACAGGAGAGGGTGTGGGGGGGAGGGAGTGTATGTGGAACTATATAAACTTAGCACAAAAAGTAAGGAAATTTGTGTTTGGTACACCTTTTGGTGAAGACAGGGTGATGGTGTGGGGCGGCATCTCCCTCAGATCTCCCCCAGATATAGAGATGAGATTCTGCAACCAGTGGCAATCCCATATCTCCACAGTCTGGGACCGAACTCTATCCTCCAAGATGACAACGCTCGCCCCCACAGGGCGGGGTTTATCAGAGACTACCTCCAGAATGTGGGAGTGGAGAAGATGGAATTGTGGGATCAGCTTGGGCGTGCTGTTTGTGCCAGAGTGACCAACACAACCACGTTGGCTGACTTGCGACAAATGCTGGTTGAAGAATGGGATGCCATCCCACAGCAGTGTGTGACCAGGCTGGTGACCAGCATGAGGAGGAGGTGCCAGGCTGTTGTGGCTGTGTATGGTTCTTCCACACGCTACTGAGGCTTCTGTTTGTGAAATGAATAAATTGTTAAATTGCCAATATGTCTTGTTTCTTCAAACTCCAATCATCCAACCCACCAAACACCAAACGAGTCAATGGCAGAATAAACTGGCATTGGCAGAGAAGATTTGGCAAATTTTTCATGGGCATAACCCACATACTCAGCGCTGCTGCTCATCCCACAAATGCATGTTCCTTACAAATGGGGCACCATTTGAAAGGGAACTAAAAAGGCTTTCCAACGGTATAAGATTTATTGCCAAAAAGCATTGTTACCACAGAGAAATAATCTACCAAACACAAATTTCCTTACTTTTTGTGCTAAGTTTACAAGGTTGTTGCAGAAGAGCACCCTCTGACAAAGGGAAGACAGGCTGGAGGGACCCACACACACACACACACACACACACACACACACACACACACACACACACACACACACACACACACACACACACATACACACACACACACACACACACACACGCGTTGTTGTTTAAGTTTCTCATTTGCCAAGGACGGAGCCATTATACATCATTAGCATCCTTTGCACAATTAACTGACCTGACCACTGATGAGCAGGGTCTGGCTGACCCCACGTCTCCATAGCAACGGCCTCCAGCAGAGCAGAGCCAGTGTTTGGGCCACTTGTCAGAACCCCCCGGGGGTCCACAGTGACAAGCCGGGTCTTGTCACACACTAACACAGCGTGCAGAGTACAGGCCAGATGGCGTCTTTGCTACACAAGACAACAACACACAGTGGTTATGACAAACAGACCTTTGATTTCTGGGAAAATGTATTTTCCATTGCAAAAAATGTATTGAATCTTTTAGGAAAACTTTTTCATTTATAGAGCCCCTCTACAGGTACAGATAGGAAGTGTCAGGGACACTTCAGCAGATGCTTGTTGATGTACAACTTTAAACTCAGTACTTTGATTCAAAGAGAGTCCTCCATGTCACTACTCTATATATATATATGCTACACATACATATCCACACAAACACGTGCACATGGATTCTAATGGTATGCAATTTAAAGATTAAAAACAACCGGAAATTTGAATAAATAAAGTATTAATGCTAAAATGCAGGTGGTAACTTGATTGTAAAAACACCATTTGCAGTTTAATTGCTTATTTTTATTGGCGATGACTTTGATGACTGGTTGATCAGTAGCATAATCAGCAGGCCAATTGCATTATCTCCCAAAATTTCCCCACTCAAGATCATCCTGTCTTTGCTACACACATGATCCTGTTTACCGTAAACTGCGGCAAACAGTATCTCACTGCAACAGGAATCTTTCTGCTTCATGGAAACATAAAATATGAGTCACATTATGCTACACCGAGAGAGACTAATGTCGGCAAATGAGATATTTTGGTTGGACAGGTTTGTCTTGGTAAACTGAGATAAGTATGATGAAATATGAGTGTAAGTGTGGGTCCCTTGTGGGTTACATCAGGGTGGTTGTAAAGGTTTTGCGTGTGTCTGCTTTGCTGCATATCTGTCAGAGTAGTGGCTCCTGAGCTCTACAGTCACAAAGTTGATAAATTAGTAAGCATATTCTTAAAGACGCACACATACTACAAGCACAAACACACATATGCATGCATGCAAACTTGCATGCACGCACATAGAAACATACAGGAACACACACACTACACATACCTCTGTAGGAGTGAGGGTCACTGTGATGGATGCTGTCCCTAAATGGCCGCAAGTATTAAAAGCCTGGCGACCTGGTAAAAACAATCAGTCATGTCAATTTGTCACAGCTTAAAATTAATCATTCCTGTGTCTGTGATCATTTCCTGAATTAATTATTCTGACCATGTAGCTTAAATAGTCTGCACGCTGTGAGTGTGTCTGCCAGCACCATATGTGAAAGAACATTTAAGGAGATGGAGAGGAGTTTGAGGAATCACTGAGAGGAAGGGGAGGTTGTCAAACTGCATCCCCTTCTGGTCAAACCCTGTTAACTGCAGCTCTACATCTTTTCTACATGACACTGAGGAGAACAGAGAGGAGAAAGCTACAGAAGGAGGGTAAGGATGGACATAGGATTAAATCACTTCTGATGTGGCTCTTTTTGGTGGTAAAAGTACCAATATATTTGTTCAGATCATTTAGCACAGTTATAGCGTGATGCAGGGAAATAAGTTGGAGGGAGAAAAACAGGGTGACAGAGAGAATATGTACACAGAGGCTGTTCCAACATACTGAGGATGTTTGAGCACACTTCTTTGTGTTGGCTAATTGCACCTAATAGATGAGGCAGATAATGTGTTAAGGCTGTTGTTAATAGTTTGCATGGGAGAGAGGCTCAGAAAATGTAAATACATAATCACTAGCCAGATACCACTCAGTTGTTTTGGTTAGCCAAGTTAATATTGAGTGTGTTTACACAGGCGGCAAATTAATTATTTCCTCTGTCAGAAAAGTTCTGCAGTCAGAAAAAATTATTTGATGACTGAGTATACTCATACATACTGTATTTCAACTGGTAGTTTACACAAAAAACAAGTACACAAATTCTGTATTTGAGCAATAATTCATAGAGGATATGTTTCAAAAGTACATAGACACAGTATTATTTTTTTTACACATTCTGTGGACAGCAAAGGAAGACTTTCATTGTACAGGGAAACATGTTTCCTTATTGTGCATATGACAATTTGAACTTGAACTTTGAACATATTTGCAAATACTGTGAAAATGATGAATTTAAGTTGTATGTTATACAGAGCTGATACAAAAGTTCCATTTAGCTCCTTTTATTTTTCCGTCCATCCATTCATTATTTTTTTTTTTTACATTGTCTATACCCATTCATTCCTACTCAGGGTAATATCAACCTAGGATCTATCTGTGCAGGCATTTGGTGAAAGACAAGGAACACACAGACACACTCACAACAATAGGCAATTTACAGTCTCCCATCCACCTGACCTACATTCCTCTGGAAAGTGAAAGCACCACAACAGCACATAGAGACAGACAGAAACTCCACACAGAAATGCAGAAAAAAACAAACACCATTCTTATCTATGCAACACAAATAACCAATTTCATTCATCAGCCACCAAACAGTCATGTTGTAAATTGTCAAATTGTGAAATAAGAGACATCATGCAATGACTAAAATATATGCATTCATCCTAAAATACCAATGTGAAACCTGTGGAATTGTTGATATATATATATATATATATATATATATATATATAGCACTATAAAATGACTTGTAACCCACAACCCAGAACAATCACTGCTGTCATTAATGGCCATTCAATGCAGTATGAATTAAAGGAAGAATACAATCTTGAGCCATTATACATTACTTCATGAGCCACAACATCAATTTGACTTGAATGCCCAATATGTAAAACCATCCAGCTTAATCCTGTTGGAATCATCCAATCACAGCTTTCTCCGAGCTCATTCAAAATAAAGAGTCAGTGTGACGATTGCACATCAACAGTGTGTGTGTGTGTGTGTGTGTGTGTGTGTGTGTGTGTGTGTGTTTTTGTGACTCCCTTTGCTCAGCATCCTTTCTATTTTGTGTGATGAAAATCCTCTCTAATACAGACACAGATGGTTTCTATGGAAACCAACATCACTTTTCAGGCAAGTAACTTTGCAGGGATGGAAGGAGGTGAGAGAGGGGGGCAGGTAAAATATACTTCAAATTAATAAGAAATTCAAATGCAGTCCTCTGTGTATGTGTGCGTGTAAGTCTCAGCGTCTGTCTATGAGTGCATAAGTGTGATGAGCAGAAGAAAGCATAGCTCTAGCAGCAGGGGGGCAAGATAGAAAAGAGCAGAGGAAATAAAACTAAATGCGGAAACTTGCTGGTGGGATACTGGGACTGAGGGAAGGGTTTGGGCCAGTGGAGGAGGTGGAGGAGGAGGAAGAGGGGGGACAAAGACAAAGAAGCAGGGGAGCTACAGCTTACTAGAAAGAAAGAGAGAAAAAAAAGCAACTCAATCAGGGCGAGAAAGAAAGAGTCAATTGTTAATTAAACGTATGAGTGGCACTGGGCCCTCGTTGTGAGTATAGTATGCAGAGGAGTTACAGGTAGCCAAGTTATGCCAGTGCAAGTGGCAACAGTAGAAGTCCTGTCAGGGGAGCAAGCAGAGCACAACTCCCGTGTGGCATCATTAAAAAACCCATCGTCTCTCCCTTCATTGATTTAACTGAACAGTCTGAAAAATAGATCAATTAACAACCTCTGCTCTCTTACTCCTGATCTCTCTCTCTCTCTCTCTCTCTCTCTCTCTCTCTCTCTCTCTCTCTCTCTCTCTCTCTCTCACACACACACACACACACACACACACACACACACACACACACACACACACACACACACACACCCACCCTAAGGGGAGTGTGGGCAGCTGGTGTTGCCATGGTGCTAATGTTGTACCGGTCTGTTTCTGTGGTGATGGTGACAGGGGTATGTCCTAACTCCTAAAAACGTCAATGAATTTACTCTCGTACAGCAGCCAGCTCTCTGGGGACCATATGAGTAGCACTTCACCAACTGTTCTTTCTAGGAATAATCATCCCCTTTCATTAAACTGCCTGGCTGGAAATATTATGTACAGTCCTTGTACTTTACTGTATTATTCCTGTTTGGGTGCTGGCCAAAGTTCTTAGGTCCTGCCATAAAAACTACATTAAAAATGTATAGATTTAAAAAAAAAAAAAAAGGAATTCCGTACAGTGAAGGAGTGTTAGATTGTAATGTTTAGGAAGCTGACTGCACAAAAAACTAATCTGGATCAGGTAGACATTTAAGAGCCTGTAATTTGATCTGGTATACCAACAAATGCACTCATAAATTTTTTTTAATCCAATATCGCTAATGGAATGTCAACTTTACTTCCATGATTGTGTATGTTAGTACACACCAATCCAGCCAAGTCTCTAATGGACTGAATAGAAAAGACAGAAAGCATATTGGTATAAACTCCTAAGCTGTTTATTGTGTGCATCCAGCCCGATGTAAGTGTGTACATTAAATAAAAAATGCCTACTTAGGTGTCTATGAAAGGCTGGGTTGGCAGTAAATAAGTAAGGGATGGTGATGTGCATCCACAACTCTTAGACTTACTTGGGCCAGCCTGGCAGTGCTGAAGACCACCCACCCTTCATACCTTAAAGGAGGCCAAATGCTAATATGGAGCTTCATCGGGAAGCAGTCTATGGCCTCTGTTAAAAAAAGAAAAAGAGACCTCAGGTGGTATTACAGGGAGAATGCCTGGCCCTGGGTGTGGGGAAGAGGAGTTGACGTCCCCTGAAAGTTGGTGAGGGAAAACTGGTAAACTGGGTAACATGGTGATCTCCCTATGCAGTCTCCTCTCTTCGGCAGGAACACAACATGACCTGGACTCAACACATACATCTAGACCAACGAGAGAAGAGAAGAGAAGAGAAGAGAAGAGAAAGATGTATAGGAATAAGAGGAAGTGGGAAAGTGGGACAGAAGAGAGGATCTTAAGGGGGACACAAAGGAGGAGCAGCTTGAACTAAAGGCACTTTATATTGAAATTATGGTCAATAAAGAGGCTTACAGTTTGGCAACATGAAAGCAGTCCAAGAAAGCAAACAAATTCAATACTGCTAAGGCAGATCACAGACAAGCAAACACACACACACACACACACACACACACACACACACACACACACACACACACACACACACACACACACACACACACACACACACATACACAGGTTTAAAGAATCCTGTGGGACTAAATGACGGAACGAGGGACAGGTGTTCAGGGAGGAGCAGGATCATGTAAGGGCAGGGAATGTCAGAGGGCATCTGGTTATGGGGACTGACAGGGTTACAAAGGAATGAGTGTCACCATGACACAAGATATTTTCTTTTGTTTGTATGAATCTTCAAATGTGTATGTATGTGTGTGTGTGTGTGTGTCTGTGCGCGCACACCTATCCTGGGGTGTGTTATCCGCCATGTGAATCGCAGTCTGGCCCAGCTTCTTTCCCGCTATAATTACTCTTTTCATCATCACCATGGCAACATTACTGTCTCTCTCTGACCAGCTCACAATGCCGATTCCCCTTTCTACCTGAATATACTACACACATTCATAAAAACACAACAACTAACACAACAAATATAATCTTTCTGAATGCAATGCTGCCTCTAATCCCTCTCGTCATACATACACAAATACACACATTCATGGACACACTCATGTGTTGGTAGATCTGTCTCTCTGGTTGCCAGGGAAACACCAATATATGTATAAGGCATCAGAATGAGGGGTTCATTGATCTCCACTTCCTGGTGAACTGTGACTGGTGGGGTCATCGGAAGGGTTGTACATTTATGAAAAGGAAGGAAGAGCAAACAATAGTGTGTGTGTATGTGTGTGCTGTCCTGCCCTGCAACATGTTGAAGAGCTACACATCTCCACAACATAATGTTTTATTGGTAGAAGCATCCAGTACACCACTCATCTCTACTGTCAGAACAAAGAGTTAGACATTAAAAGATCCTGTTGCGATGGAAACAGTCTCCTGCTGATAGAACCTGGTGACATTTGTTATTATGATGATAACCTTATAGTTGACAGGTGTACGACATTAACGTGGACTAGCAGAGGCGATAAGAGGTGATAATGGTGGCCCACTTCCAACATCCACCTGCCTGCCTCTCTAAGGAATATCTGTACAGTTGGTCACGAGAACCATAGAATAGTACAAAAAAGAAGAAAAAAATAAATGGAGACGGTTGAACATTGGGATGGATACTGGGATGTGAAACAGTCAGTATAGTCTTCTGCAGACAGCTGCTGTCAGAGTGGCTGTGTCTTGGTTCATATCATCATTATGGTGTTGCAGCTCTACAGGTGACTGGTAACCCTGAAAACCAAGGGTCACATCTGGGCAGTCAGAGGGAAGGAGAGAAGCCAGATAAGGAAAAAGAAAGTAATCCTTTACAGTAAGCTGTAATGTTCAGTATTGTGTATCAGGGATGTCGGACTGAGGGGAAAAAGGGGACTGAGTACCCAGGGCCCTCATGTGAGGAGGGGCCCAAAAAGATGCTAGAATGAATAGTTGTGGATGCAGGGAGGGGCCCATAGAAAATGGCTTTCTACAGGACCCAGAATTTTGTGCTACACCCCTGTTATGTATAATCATAAATCGCTTGAAACCTGCAAAGATGTGAGCTTTGTTCATTCTACAAATGCATCTTATTTACATTTATTAAAATGTGTTCTTTCTGGTGTTACATTTTGGCCATTTCTTGCTTTTGCACTCATATTCTGTCGGCTAAATTCGGCTGGAATATGGGTTAAAAGCTATCCCAATTTCCATTTCCTCTGGGTCCTTTGCTATCCTCTGTTCAAACAGCAATAGACTAAACGGGTTTCCTGAACAAAAGGAGAGGGGCTGAGAGACAGGAGGAGAGAGAAAGAGAGAAGCAGAAAAGTAGGCAATGGACATTACCTTGGCCTTAAAATTATAGAACACAATCATGAAAATGAACATTAGCAAGAGAGAGATGATGAACGCCCTGGGAGCAGTAGAGCACCATCCAGTAAATAACACAGATAACAAGCTCATCACATCTGGGTATGTGCTGTGTTCTGGGCAGAGCACTGCCTCAGGCTGCCTGGCTTTCACACCTCTGTTACTCATTTTATTTTCACCCAAAATCAATTTTCTCTGTTCAAGCTGAGATTGTGTGAATGCTGTGACTGCCTTCATTCTCAAATAAATGTGTGAACTAATGGGAAGGTGTTTAATTCAAAAAGTTTTGACATCAACTATCACCAATCAGTGAGAAGACCTGTAACAAGTTGTTGTTGGGATCTCAATATATTGCATGCGACTCATTATTTTACACCATGAGATATGGCCAGTGAGCAGTTTTAGAAAAATGTGATTCATCAAATAACAAATACTTACTGTGTGGTCCTTTGTCAGACTATTCTGAACAGCGATGTCTTCACTACCCTGATGATGAATGAAGACCAAGTAAACAATTATATAAACGAACAAACAAAAAGTCAAAGACAAGAGAAGAATTATTTCCATGGCTGCCTATTGTGAGCATTTTTCACTGCTAAAACTTTACTCCTAACCCACACTTTGCTAGGCCTGCTATGGTAAGATTATACATCTAAAGGATGACACTCAATTAGAATAAGGACAAATGACAAATGCAGATTCTAAAACAAACAATCTTGTGTTGTAAAATGCCTCTTTAACTGGCAAGAAACACTTACAACCACAATTTGAATTACAGAAAAATGGAAAATAGAACAAACAATATTGCCATATGACTGAATGAGTGAGCTGAAAGGTTGTTACCACAGGCATTTCATTATGCTGGCTGACTTTTAGTCGAGTAAAGCTTATTGCAATATATAGTACGCTACATGTTTTCGATTTTTTTTAATGCTTGATTTGAGTCTTAATTCTATTCAAAGAGTCAGTTAAATTAAATTGGTAAAACCAGACACAAACGTACACATGTGACATGTGACGTACACACATGTTGGTGTGCCAGTACAGGGGACACTGACAGGGCAGAAACTAGGACTTGTTCGCTGCAGGACTGATGAACAGAGGGAGGCTTGGACATAGACAGAGGCTGGACATGCACTGTCTCACATCTGGATGAGACATTTCCTGAAGTTGCACACATGGATTAACACAACACAGACAGACAGACAGACAGACACACACACACACACACACACACACACACACACACACACACACACACACACACACCAGCAAATACCTAAAAAACGTAAATCTTTCCAGCGGTTGTATGTTTACACCCATGTCTGTCCAAACTCATATAATGTACATTGCGTAGTGAAGACTTCAGAGGAATTTAATATAAGCATTAAATGTATTCTGTGGTGAAATGAAAGTTATATCACTATATCGACATGGATGATTCCAGTAAATTCTTAATAAATTCCTGGAAAATAAATCTGGTTATATTCCAGAACATTCCCTAATAAATTCTAGAAAATTCCAGGTTCAAGGGCCAAGGTTTAAAAGTGACAGTCCGCTATGGGTCACAGTGACCTTGACCTTTGACCACCAAAATATCATCAGTCCATCCTTGAGTCCAAGTAGACGTTTGGGCCAATTTTCAAGAAATTCATTCAAGGCGTACCTGAGAGAATGGGAAATAGGTACGTACAGACGCACAACCTAAAAAAACATAATGTCTCTGGCCGCAGCTATCACCGGCTCAGAGGCATAAAAACACAACCGGCTCACTTGGAAATTAGCTAACTTGTCAACCGTTACCAAGTCGCTGTCTGTGTTTTTTTTTTTTTCCAAATATCATGAGAAGATGAGCAACTGAAAATCAGTGTCAGTGACGTAACCTAGGAACTAATGTGTCTATGGCAACCCAAGAATGTAAATATCCCTCACATCGGTGCAAAAATACGGCTCTCTTAAATGTTTAAATGGTAAATATTTGGTGTGTACCATGTCTGTACAGCATGAATTAGTTCAATAAGGAGTATTTTATATTTCTAAAGCATCACACTGGCAACCCCCTCACACCGAAAACAATAACAAAATAAAATTGAAATAAAAAACAGCAACAGAAAACATGGAAGCTGTAATGTTATAGATATATACTTTATTAATTATCTCTGATAAAATAAAATTACAAAATAATTTCAACTTCAAACGGCACTTTCCTTGTTCATTATCATTTAAGTTTTGTTAATACATATATCATAATTGTCATGACGAATGAGAAGAATACTATAGTTCAGTAATATTAGATATCAGCTATAACTGTGTTCAATCATAATGGTAGAAAAGACTAAGCAATACAAAGCTAGATTTCGTTAACAGCATACTATACAATATTCCAAGCGTATGTAATTCAGTATTCCGGCCACAGCGTGTCGCTATAAGACAGTTTTCGATATTGTCTCCAATGTAAGGGTAGGCTTGTCTCTTTTCCCATCACACCATTATAATTCCTCTCAGATATACCTTAATCTCTCTTTCTAAGTTTTATTTATTTCATAAACAAGCTGTTCCTTCATGGCCATTTATCCTTTATAAGGTTTGTTTGTGTTCCCTTGTGTTCATCTGTAGTCCACCTTGATCTGTTTTAAAGCAGTGAAAGAGCAGTCCATGTACAGCACTGTAACAAGTTCATGCCCAGATTTTCACAGTTATTTCCTCAGAAATATTGTCAAGATATCTGCAACGCCTCCTCTTATCTTTTGTCCCCAGTGACAGCAGCGTTCCCTGCCTCTTATTGAAGTCCATTTAAGAGAGAGCACTTTGGTTGTGTGTATATCTGTGTGTGCGTGCGGGCGGGTGTCTGTTCCTGTGTCTGCATTGGCAGTTTAAGTGATCGAGCAAGCAAGAGTGTTTGAGTGTATTTCTTCACACAGATTACATTCAGGATAACAGTGTGTTGTTTTGGGACTGAAAGCTTGAAAAAGAATGGCAGTAAGTAAGGTCTTCTTCCCCTTTATAAAGGGCCATACACACAACCGTACACTGTGAAAAAATATTATATCAACTTATAATCACAGCTAAACAATTGTTTGATTTTTTAAAAAGTCAATTAAATTACTATTGTAAAAATCATTTTCGTAATATATTCTAAGTATAAATATTTTTCAGAGAATGAATGCAAAACAATAGATACTACAGCATCCCAGTCAATCAGACTCCCCTGACTTCAGACAAGTAAAACAATGAGAAGATGATTTATTATTGATGGAGAACATTTTGACTGTTGTTACCTGTCTGCAAAACAATCACCAAATGTGGACCATTACGTTTGTGCAAAGCTCTGTCTTGTATGAGTCAGTGTTTCTTCAAAATTAATCAACCAGATTGAAATGGCAGTTTAATAAATGTTTCTGTAAAATCTTTTTTTAATAACCATCCCAGGATTAATGCACTTGATACAACTATAAATTGTCAATTTGCTGAGGTTTTTATAAGAAACAGAAATTAAACAAAATCAAACTCTTTAAAGTCTCATTTCAGTACAGCAAACCTACACGTACACGTAAACATCAGTTCAACTGAATCTGTAATTCAATAAATGCAGTAATAAAGTCCTGTTGTAGTTGTGTTCCCTTCGCGTCACAAACAGATGTTGTGATGACTTATGTCCCTCAGTGTCATACCAATTTATTTCAACTTCATCTGTAATTTGTGTAGTTCAGTGAGCGGTAACGATTCTCCCAACTGAGTAGTTAAAATGTCACAACTATGCATTTAAGTCTAAACTACTGCATCAGCTTACACTCACAAAAGATAAGTCGTTTGGATGAAATTTTTTTACAGTGTGTTGACATTGCTTGGCAGTGCTCTGTGGAGATTGACAGTGCATTGAGTGCTTGGCTATAGGCTTTAGTATTATCTTGTGGGCTACTGCACACAATTTATTTGTGTGAGTGTAAGTAGGGCCTGCATTGTGAAAAATGTTGTATTTATGTATTTATTTTTGTGCTGTGTTAACTTGTATTGCGTGAATGAAGTGTTGATATAAGTTATGTGTGTGTGTGTGTGTGTGTGTGTGTGTGTGTGTGTGTGTGTGTGCAGTTCATGCCACTAGTTTTCTTTTTTTTAAATATATATCATGGTCGTATTGATCGACTCTCTGTTAAAGGGATGCTCGTTAACACACAGGTAGCATTCAGATAGAAAATACATCATAAGGATAAAAAGTCATGGTCATTAATTCCTGATGAAGGGAGAGAAATTTGGAGAGAAATTGGGAGAGAGAAAGAGAGAGAATAAAAGGCCCTTTTCAGTAATCGGAGTGGATTCCATTTAGGAGCTCTGAGTTCATGTAATTATTCCTGGTTATTTCTCCTCCCCCTCTCCTTCCCCCTCCTCATCCTCCATTTCTCACGTTCTTGACGTTCTTCCTCCCCCTCACACCTTTCAGAGTCTCCATTTGATCTAAATTTTTCTTCTCCTTCCCTCGTCAAGGAAAACGCCCCAAAGTCCCTTACATGTCTCATCGTTCATACTGGCCCTCCATCTTAATCCTATTATTTATCCTCATAGTTCCGTCTTCATCCCTCCCTCATGGAGCATTAGTTTCCGAGGATCGCCTCACATTTCTCTCCTCCTCCCTCCTTGTTCCTCTTCTTTAGTCTGAAGTGAGAGGACTAGCACAACCCTCTCCTCCTCTCTCCCTGATTTCTTTCCATATTTGTTCTGTCCTGGTCCTCGGAGCTGTCTTCAGCAGCTAGAAGTGCAGGTGTTTGGGATGGGACTAGCCTCCAGGCTCCCCTCTGGGCTCAGAGGTGGGGGTGACAGAGGGGACTCTAAGGCCAAAGTAGGGACCTGGGATGGGGGTGATGCTGGAGATAAGACCTGGACTGGAGAAACTGAAGCTGCAGCAGCGGTTAAAGACGCAGCAGGGGACAGTGGGACCACAGCACCTCCTCCAGCACCTCCTCTCCCATCCCACCCATCCCTCCCATCCCTCTCTCGGAGCAAGTGGACCAGGGCGGCGTGCTGGGCGCTGAGGGTGGCCGATAGGTGGGCAGGCAGGGTGTTGAAGCCGGCGGTGAGCTGCTCCACCCGCTGCTCCAGGGACAGCATCTGGCGTTCCAAGTCCTCGCTGCGGTCGTTGAGCTCCGACATGAGCTCATACATGACGCTCTGCATCTGTGAGAGGAGAGGAGAGAAGAGGAGAGGAGAGGAGAGATGACTCAGTGCACACAGAGTGCTTTGAAGAAGGGACACCGATTGCAAATACGTTATGAATGTTGCTTTATTAAAGCTTGTTTAAAGAAAATGAATTTGGACTGAATAAATTAAAGGGGTTAGAGAGTGAAGCAAAAGTGGAAAAAGGGCAAGCCTGAGGCTCGGAAGAAGTGAGTAAAAAAGTGTCCAAAGAAGGAGGAGAAGCTGGAATAAAGAAGAGGCTGGAGGGAAGTATCTATGTGGGCGTTGTGAAGAAAAGGGAGAATAAGAGAGAGGAGAGAGAGAGAATGAAAGGAAGGCGGCAGAGTGTCCCTGCCTTGTACATCCTGGCCTCCGTAACCACGGGAAAACGCACAAGTGGCCAATTGAGATGAAGTCATTGAGATGGCATAATTGCACAATATTTGGTGCTAAAGGCATTGCTCCTTGGAAAGACACAAACACACACACACACACACACACACACACACACACACACACACACACACTCAATAGTTTTCTCCCTCTTTACTCACTCCCTCTCCTCTGTCTCTCTTTTACAATCACAGTCACACGCAGAAACACACACGCACACACGTGTTTCTGCACGCGCGCGCACACACTCACACACACACACACACACACACACACACACACACACACACACACACACACACACACACACACACACACACATTCTCACCCAGACACCCACACAGTAACAGAAAAGCATGAGCACTCCCTCCTCTCATTTCCTCCTCGCTCGCTCTCTCAGTCATCCCCGTTTTAACACTTGTTCCCGTTGCTAGGAGACACAAAACCACGGAAATGGGCAGGTCATCATTGAAACGGAGGAATGTTGTAGTATTTCTTGGGGGGCTAAGGTATTTTAGGTATGAGTTACTGACCTGAGCGATGGTTATGTGTCTGTAAAGTGGATGTCCTACATAAATGAAGAGCTCAGATGTGTGTGTGTGTCAACCGTGTCTGTGTGTGACTCACCTTTGAGAGGTCCACTAGTGTGTTGGCCTGATCACTGAGTTTCCTCTGCTCCATTTTCACACTGCGTAATCTGCAAACAGATACACGCACATTAAATACACACACAAAGTTGAAACCAAGTAAATACACAGTGGGCAGTCCAGAGAGCTAATCCCTCCGGGTCCAGACAATAACACTGTAGAGCGGTCACCTTGCCTGATTCAGCTTCATTTACACCTGCAGTGTGCTGTTGAATTTGAATAAACAAACATAGTGTGCTTTGAAACCCTGTAATTTTTCAATCCAGCTGAAAGTATACATACATTTAATATTGAAATAAGACTGAGACCTTCAGCTCAGGGTAGTTTTAATATTAAGAAACCTTAAGGGGAATAAGGTCTAAGGGGAAACTAAATGGAATGAAATTAGATAAAATAAAACAAATCGTTTTTCTTCAGTCCAATTAAAAATAGGACTGTCAACTCTCCAAACACAATACAAGGGAACATTTGGTCTAAACTAAATGTCTAATATGTGTTTTCATAACATAAACCCTGTGGCTTCCTCCATTATAATTTGATGAGGCTGCACCTCCAGATGAACGGTTTTGTACTCGTATCCCATCAAATCACCCTGTTACTGTGTTCACAGTCAGCCTCACATCCACAGTCCACATGCTTTAAGATTAGCCTTATTATAAGATTATTCCATGTCACAATTAAAAAAAATCTTAGCTCTCTTGATTCTGGCTTTTGAAGGCACTCGTTTAAATGTTCTCGTTCACCGTTCAAGATCAAAGGAGCAAGTGCCATTAAAGGGACGCTTAATTGTGATGCTAGACAGAGGATATACAAGAATCTCTGCGTAAACAACTTTCAACAGGACAACTACCATGGAAGAAAAGAATTACAATGCACGACTAAGTTCTGCTGTATGTACAATGCAGTGATTATTCAGTCCCACAACTGTATTTGTCTGGAGTGAACCTGCCCTTTAGTAGATGATGATTCATTTTGTGTGTGTGTGTATGCAGGGATTTATGCACTTTATCTGATTATCAGCGTTGATTCAACTTGTGGGTGGATAGAAAGTACAGCTGATTTCAAAGGCTTCAGCAGCTCAGCAGCATTGTTGTGTTCTTGTGTACATGTGTATGTGTGTGGGTGGATGTAAGGTGTGGTCTCACTGATGTATAGCCTGGAGGAACTTCCGCTGGTGTTTGCGGACTCTGGAGTGGTCGATCTTCTTCATCAGCTTGGTGTGTTTGTAGATGAGCCAGGTTTCCCTCAGCACGTTAGCCGCTGCATTCTTTATCTGCTCGCATACACATAAACACACACACACACACACACACACACACACACACACACACACACACACACACAGTTAGCAACAGGTAGCCCTTGGCAACTGAAGCAAGCAACAGGTTTGCCCAGATCGGTTCTCTTTTTCCCTCCATTATCCATTGTCTCCCTGCAAAGAAAAAAAAATCTAAACCATTGTTTTCTTCTTAGAGGCTGCCCTCATTCTCTCTGTCTCTCTCTACACACGCCAGCTTGCTTGCCAATGCTTTTCATGCACGCATAAACAGCTCTCTCCTTGGGGAGATTTGGCAATGAGAACCAACAGGAGTCTATCCCTCACACCCACTTCTCTCCTCTCCTGGCCTGTCTATATGCCACATTATACGTTAGAATAACTCAAATGGGCTGCATTATCTCGGCTGGTTGGAAGTAATTCACTAGAGTACTATTACAGTTTTTTACAACTGCTAACACAAAATGTTTACATGTCACACAATTTTTGAAACCTCTGTACAAAAACTACACACCAAATATCCCAAAAAAATTAAATTGCATAAAACACTTTTTTCACAACACTACACACAATTCTCTACCTAAGACACAAAAATCTAACAGGAAGTGACTTGCTTTCCTTTTCCAAACACAACCAAATCAAAATGCTACACTTATTCACCAGGTCACACACCCACTCCTCACATGTGCAAACACTAATTGATCAACTGATCACTAACCAATCACTGCTTTAGTATAGGCCCATGCATAAATCAAAGGTCAGATTACCTGTTTTGAATGATGGATGCCAACAATAGACAGAGCAAGATGAGGAGGAGGGTGAGGCAGGGGACGACAACGCGGACAAGTTTAAGGAGGAAGACTTGGAAGAAGAGGAGGAGGGCAAAGAAGTTAAGGAAGGAAAGCAGTGACAGACTGGGATCAAAAAACGGCCCTGGCATTTGCAACACACAGGCCCTATTTTTGTCAATAACCTAACTGGAAATTAGGAACTCTGCCTTCCGAGTAAATCTTTTTTTTTTTATTCACATTATCTGAATGTGAGATTGCTGTGATTTAATAAAAGACTCATACAACATGTCTGTAGGCTTCAGGTCGATCTCTGTGGACAAAGATCAGGATTCAGTTACATTAATTTATATTAGGGCTGTCAGCGTTAACGCGTTAATCGTGATGCGATTAAGGGCCGACGCGATGCATATTTTTTAATCGCATTAATCGCATGCCGGCATTTATTAATTTATTTTACACTTCACTCGGCTTTGCGTCGTGCCTAACAGGCTACTATTTTGACCCTTTGCAGCACCGTTACTTATCATCAACCTGCCACTTCCTCCTAACACATCCTGCTGCTACAGGCTGCAGAAATGATGGAGAAACACAGCAGCAATAACTCTGAATGGAGCTTTTTATTTTCCAAAACTCCCGGACGGCTCGTAGACAAGTCGAAAGCCATATGCACATTGTGTATAGCTGAATTAAAATATCACCGAAGCACGTCAAGCTTGAGCTACCACCTACGGAGCTAAGCATAGTGGTACAGTTAATGTGATGCTACCGCTAGCATGCTACCGGGTGCATGGGTGGCAACTAACTGCAGACCTGTCAGCATCGTAGAGGACTCGGGTCTTAAAGACGTACTACGGTTGGCATGTTCTGACCTGTCTCGTTGCCGTCGAGGGGGACAGTAGTTTTCACGGATACACAGCCTGTACGACAGGGAAAAAGCAGCCACACTGGAACAGCTGCAAGATGCTGCAAACGCTGTCTCATTAACCGGTGATCACTGGACATCAGTGAGTAATCAACATTATTTAGGAGTTACTAAACACTATATTGACTCTAGTAAGGATAGGGATTTTTTGTTTTTTAGTTAGGTACTTGGATGAATTGTGCAATAATGACAGATTCACACATTTTTCAGATTCAGATTCACACAATAAATAATTACAAATCTTAAAATCAAGTTCATAAAGTAACTTTCTTTGCATTCATTTGATTCCCAATCAAGATACACTGGTAAAAATTGCTTTCGATTGTTAATATGTACTTAAAAACTGTTCTGAAATGCAAAATAATAGAATTTTAATCATGTGATAAAATATGCGATTAATCGAGATTAACTATAGAAATTCAGCGATTAATCGCGATTAAAAAATTGTAATCGTTTGACAGCCCTAATTTATATCCATATCTGCTCCATTGTGTTTCATGTACGGTACATCTCTATAGGTTGCTATGTAATTACAACACAGGGGTCTGACACCCAGAAAGAAAAGTGCAGGTGGATATACCATAGAGAAAGCAGAAGGGTGAGAGAATCTGTAAGGACATAAATTGAATGAGAGACTTCAAAGAGCTGCTGAGCACTTAACAAAGAACAATTATACCCCCGTCTCAGGAGCACAAAAGACCCCGGCAGCTTGGCTAATCAGCACCTATCCACTGCAGTAGAGGACTGCTCACACACATAAGCGCCTACACATAAACACATGCAGACAAACACACACTATTGGCCACAGATGAAGAGAGTAGAAGGCCCTGGGCCTTGCAGATGTGTTTTCAATGACACGGAGGAAGTCAAACCAAAAGGAGCTAATCCAACATACGATAGTTTATAGAAGTATATAGATAATATATCAGAGCCGTCCAGGAGATTAAGTCATGCAGCTAACTTTTCATGTTACCAATCACTCTTAATGACAGTTACAAACACAGTTAAGATATAGTATGTAAAGCTCATGAGAATAAACAAAATAAATATAAAAAATATATAATATGTTCAGTTCACACGCCATGACCAATGTGATTTGGATGTAAATCTAGGGCTGGAATATGAGGTACAGCCTGCTATGCCATGTTTCCCCTCTGAGCCTCATCTCC
The DNA here is from genome assembly GCF_031162955.1 of Sander vitreus. Lineage (NCBI taxonomy): Eukaryota > Metazoa > Chordata > Actinopteri > Perciformes > Percidae > Sander > Sander vitreus. The sequence goes on from NC_135860.1 coordinate 14,089,669, forward strand.
AAGTGTGTATCAATAGGATTACAGAACCTCCATCCGACCATAGCAAGGAAAGGCACTGACAGAGGTGCAAAGATCCTGAAGAGGCATCATCAAAATGAAGACATGTCGATAGTGGGTACACCAATCTTTGCTGACATCTTGATGGTAGCGTTGCATTTTTTTTTTTAGAAAGTCTTTTAACATAAAATTAAAAATCACAACTGCTTACACTGCTGGAGAGGATATTTGCAACCAAACGTCAGTGATAGTCAGTGCAATTCAATTTGCCTGGATTATGTCTTATCTCTAGGTTACTGAAGAGCATATTTAATACCCCTCATATCTACAGGCCCATTGGTAAATTGATATGTCAAATCCTATTTATCAGTTGATTAATCATTGCAGGGTGAGTGAAATATGATGAATGATGGCATCTTGTGTCTGTCCGGCCGGCTCGCTGTGGACGTTTTCACACAAACTTCCAACATCTGTCCAGCAATCCAAGTTGTTGCACTGCTTTAGGCCATTTCATTTAGAGAGATTAATTAATTAATATAAATCGTGGGGACTGCTTGGCATGCAAATTACAGCAGCTGATATTATCACCCTGTGTGTATTTTACAGTTAATTCACCCCACTACCCTCTTTTTTTTCCTTTTTTTTCTATATCCTCCTGGGAGTAGTAAGTAGAAACTGAGGCAACTCCATTTACAAAAATAAAAGACTCAACATGAGCTGCTAAGAAAACTCCACAAGAAACCAAATGACAGCAGCAGCTATTTCTCGACCATATGGCCTGTACTTTGGCAACCATGTTGGGGCCATATGGCTGGTTTGGGTCAAAGATCTGTTCTAGTTGCTCCCCTACACAGCACACCTTATGGCAGGTACATGAGTAATCTGTTAAAACAAGGGGTTCCCACATCTCAGCATGTTGGGGGGTTGATGACATATTGTTGAGTATAATTTAATCAGTACAAATATAAATATTATAGAAATGTCACAGACATGACCACTATTAATAACAGTAATGTAATGTATTTTTTTTTCAAATAAGCATGGACTCAAATATTTAGATATTGGCATCAGGAAGTAAAAATATTAGAATTGGGCTCTGACACCTTGCTTATACTGAAAAAAAACACAAAAAAACCCGGATTGTTTCCCTTCATTTTCCATAGTGATGGAGAAAGCTAAGGCGCCTGGCCTGACCCTTCCAATCCAGGCATTATGTATGCAATTAGTAATTTGGTGCTGTGGTGCTAGAATTACAATAGTGTTCTCTAGGAGAGCAGAAAACATAAACTAACAAACAGACCAATTACCACGGCGCCATGTGGCCTTATCTGCTCTGACCTTCCCCTCACGGGGAAAAGACAAGGCATGCACCTCACATGCACACACACACACACACACACACACGAACAAACAAACACAAAAACACAAGACAAACAAATCAATGAAATCATGAAACTAAAGTAAAAATTGGCTTCCACTGGTTTTATACGTGTATGTGTGTCTCCTGAATGAGGTCAGATCAGGATGAGTTCAATTGATAAACAGTGAAACACACCAGAGTGATGTGTAAATCCATTGAATGTCAAATTATTTTTGGTCGCTGTCACAATATGTCTACACTAATAATGATCCATCTGGCTTACATGTGAATTAAAAGGCTGTCAGAATAGGAGTTATTTTTACTGCATGAAATGAAAGCTAGCTTAGTAGAAATCTTCGGCGGTTAGATTGCTCCCATTTGACTATTGGTGTAAACATTGGAAGGCATTGCAGAACCTCATTCTTGGCTGCAGCCCAGAGTGCACTCTGAATATTCAGAGGGCGAAGCTCAGAATATGCCAGAGGGACTTCTAAAAGTGCTCTGATTTAACTAATCGTCCGGAGTGGTGGCAGAATACACATTCGGATTGCAAATTTATAGAAAGACAACATTTTCAACTTTGCAACTCGACTTAAAAAGCTTCAGATCAAAGTACTGACCTCAGAAACAGCCATATGCACATGGTCAATTGGCTTATTGCTTCAATGAATGGCATTTAATTGACATGGTAGTTTCATCAAAAGGAAGGACACAGCAGTCCACTCCACTGGCTTAGCGCCTACAGTAAGTGTGTCCTGCTTTTTCAGTTTTGAGAGCGCTCTGTGAACATTCAGGGCAATGTTCTGACCAGATGGACTTTCAGCAGGGCTCTGCCTTAACCAATACAATCAAAACACTCTGCATCAACAAGTCCTGACATCAAACATGATCACTTACAACCTCAGGCACATGGTCGACTTTGGGGCTATGTTCTGTAATTTCCATCTGTATTAATCCTATCAAAGGGAGAGGAACACGTCACTTTACTGAACACTGCATGGAAATGAACCCTTTGCCTTGAACCTTGAAAGATGTTTTTAAAGCACATCATCCTCCTTCATAAGGTTATTAGGCCCTCTTCACCCAATCTGCAACACACAAGATATCAGTCTTGTCGGCCGCGTCTAAAAATCTGATCTGAGGATGAAAGGAGAGAACATGCAAATGTTGGAAAGTGAAAATATTTTGAAAATATGTATCTGTAATATGTAAAATAAGTATCTGTCACAGTGTCAAAAATACCACACACATTTGAACTAAAAATGATCTGTGTGGTTCACAGATGTCTAAGGAAGTTAGTTTGCTTGCAGTTTTAGGCAAGTGTATCTCGCTGCAGCCTGCGGGAAGGCGGGGCTTGACATCAAGCCCTGCCCACATCCAAGTCAGTCATTTTTCTTTGCTTACGTCACTCCCCCATACGCTCGAACGGACCAAGACAGCCTGGTAGCATTTTTTACTATGAAGGAAATTATTTGGATAAATGCCATGTTTTCATTTTGAATCTTTTAATTTTATTTGAAAATTGTATATTCATAAATGTAAATGATCTGAAAGAAAACCGAATATTCACCAATTTTGAAACTTATATTTTGAAACTTTAAAACGACTGACAAATAAGAAAGCCATCTGGACTCTGAACATTTACAATTAACACCTCTTTAATGTAAATTTCATGTGCCCCTTTTTGGTGTATGTATGTATGTATGAATTTAATGTTTTCAATGTGTTTATGTATCTGTACTTGAATAATAAAGACGGCCTGGTCGCAAAGCTGATATAGCCTATTGTTTCACATTAGATAGAAACTGATGATGTAGGCTAAACACAAACGACATTTCATGCAACAGTGAAGCTTTCATGTAGTTAATGTAATTGGTCCAGTGTACTTTTTATAAAAGGTAAAACTAATATATTATATAGACTTAATACATGCAAAGCGAGATATTTCAAGCCTGTATTTGTTATAATTTTGATGATTATGGCTTACAGTTTATAAAAACCCTCAGAAAATTTTAATATTGTGAAAAGGTCCAATATTGTAGGCTCAAAGTGTCCCACTCTAATCAGCTAATTAATTCAAAACACCTGCAAAGGGTTCCTGCTCCTTGGATATTCGGCTTCAGTGACCTGCACAGTAACACACCTAATTTAAGTATTTCAAAAGGTCGAACACACATACAGATGTCTAGACAGTAAAATCGCTACGTGATTACCGTTATATCTGAGGGTTGAAGTTGCATTTTGACGGGGTAGTGCAAGTTTCTGCTGTGGCTTAGCTGAAGCTAACGCAGCCTGAGCTTTCACGTTGCAATATAAAAGGTGTTGACCGTTGACTTAGCTAGCTAGCACGCAAACAGTTAATTTACATGTCTACGAGCATGTCAGCAAACGACAAATACCGAGGAATATTGAAAGAAAGCAGGGGAAACTAGTACTTCCATACTTTTTAGCATTGGCTAATTAGCAACCTGCCTGCCATGAGATGTTAGCTTCCGAGCTAGTTAGCAGCTAGCCCCAGAAGTTCATGAAAACAAGGCTTTCACCGGAGCAGTCTTACGTTATTCCCGAACCACTCTTTTCGTTTCAAAATCGGAAATCAAATGAACGAAAAAGTACACGGGCCCAATTACAGTTCACTGTTGTTGCATGAAATGTCGTTTGTGTTTAGCCTACATCAGTTTCTATCACTTAATGTGAAAAAAGAGGCTATATCTGCTTCGCTACCGTCTTGACTTGGATGTGGGAAGGCGGGGCTTGACGTCAAGCCCCGCCTTCCCGCAGGCTGCAGCGAGATGCTCCTCGTTTTAGGGCTCTAGCTCAGTACAATCACACCCAACACGTTTTCTTACACAACACAGAGATAAAGACAACGACCTCAAACACAGACATCAATAACAACAGTTTCCACTGAAGCGACACTGATTGGCATTTTATTGACATTCTTGGTAATCCTTCAAAGAGAAGGAAACACCATTTCACGGATGTAGAAAGCCAGTGGGTGTGCTGTGTGTGTGTGCGTTTGTGTGTGCACACATATGATAACAGCAGGATGTAAAGTCTATCTTTGCATTATTCATTATAACGCCTTGAGTGATTGTATTCTCTTGTTACTGTGATATGGCAGAGAATGGCCCCAGCCATGTAAATCAATGTGCATACAACAGTTACAATCTTTGCTCTGTCAGTAATAGAGGGCAGGAGACAATTACCACTGCATAAACCCAAAGACACTTTGAAGGAAATGTCACCAAGCAGCACGCTGCATTGTGTTGAATGAAACTGCTGTATGGTGCTTCCCTTACTTGATGCTTTTATAAGATGTTGCTTTACTTGATTGAGGAGGACATTCACTTTGAAATTAATGGTATGCTTTTCTTTATCTAGGGGGTGATCAGCATCAGTTTGATTTATATTTATGCAATGAAAATCATTGCAATTACTTATACAACTTCCAAAAAGAACAAAAACGTCCGCCAGGAGTATAACATTACAGTTGCAGACTAATTATGATTTGATTTAAAATATATCCACATATGTGTTCAGCAGCAAAATAATCATACAAATAGATTACAAATTAGTGTGAGGCTGGTCTTTCATATATTTACAGTCACAATAACCAACTACAATAACACGACTCCATTCATCCGACCTTAGTCAGTTGTAGGCTACTGTAACACCTGAAAACCATCACCTTCTAGAAAATTTAGGAAGTTAATATAGCTAAATCTAAGGCATAAATTAATTAACCGTAGAGCTACTCCCACTCCAATTCTACAAAGTTTCCATTTGTATGAGTAGCATGACTGTAAACTTGACCAAAACTACTGAAATAAGAGTCTACAGCCATGCAAGTGTAGGGTGACCAGATTTCCCGGAACTAAAACCGGGACACTTTGCGTGTGACCGTAGTGCTCGTGCCAGCACACGCTTTTTAACGTGAACGTGTGCCAGCCCAGGTCAGACATAGACACATTAGACACAATTTTGCCAATAGCACACATAGGCCTACTGCTCACAACATAATGGGGTATCTCAGTTAATATTCATGAATTTTCTTGGTATGTAGCCTACATATCTAAGAAATAATATTAAAAGACATTGAGTGAGTTTCATGTGGAACCAACTTTATTTTTCAGAATTAAAGCATTCTTTTGGAAAATGCACCCACTGAACTTGTGAAAAACTTTGTGAAAAGATATTTTTCATTGCATGGCACTAAATGAATTATTTGGAACTGAATACTAAAGTTATGGTAACACTTTATGGTAAGGGTACATGAATTATGAATTCATTCATGCATGAATTAAATCTGATATTTTTATAAGATAAGTTTTAAATCCCATCAAGTTTGCCTGTTGCCTGTTCATTCATTCCTGCCAATATATAATAATTCATTCCTGCTCATGCACAGACAGTTTAAACTAATAATAAAATTGGTACCACAGTTGTTAGTTATTTAAAGGTTAGGGGAATGTAAAAAAACATAACGTTAGAGGAACGTTCTCTAAAGGTTACAATGGTAGGGGAACATTCTCTAAAGGTTACAACGGTAGGGGAACGTTCTCTAAAGGTTGCAACGTTAGGATATAACCAAAAACTAACGTTCCCTAAACGCCAGGAAAACTTTCCATGGGAACCAAAAACTAACCTTCAGGGAACGTTCCCGCAACCAAATGGTCATACGGTTCCTCTCGTCATTCCATGTGTTGTTCATGAGCGAAAAGATCCGCTCAACGGGAGCATTTGTGCCCGGTAGACACATGGCGAACTGACAAAGGAGACCTACATTTTTGAACGTAATCTCCCTGCTTTTGAAATGCGCGAACATTGCCACCCAGCGCTCGTCCGCTGACTTTCCAGCGGACCTGGAGGGACTGGTTAAAACGAGACAGATAAAGAGGCATTGCGACAATGTTTACAAATATACATTGTAATGCTGGCTGCACAGATTATGCAGACGCAGAGCGCTACGATTGACTGACACACACACACACACACACACACACACACACACACACACACACACACATACATACACACATACACTGTTAAAATCATATGCTGGACGCTTTATTAGTCTTTCTACATGGGTTTAGTTAATGATCGGGCTAATAATAATAAGACCACGTCAGCTATGTAATCACTGACAACCAGGACAATTTCATAGTGGTTGGTGTAAACCGGGACATTTTAGCGTCCCGACAGACTTTTGTCGGGACTCGGGACACACAACTCAGAATCGGGACTGTCCCGGTCAAACCGGGATGTCTGGTCACCCTATGCTAGTGGCTCTGTGAGGCTGAGCTTTGAGCTAAATACTAACGCGACCATGCTACTATGCTCACAATGACTGTGCTAACATGCTGATGCCAAGTAGGAATAATCTTTACCAGACTCAACATCTTAGTTTAGCATGACAGCATGCTAGCATTTGCTAATTAGCTCAAAATACAAAGTACAGCTGTCAAGATATTTCACTAAACGCCAAAGATGTCCACTTGTTGTTGGCCCTATGGGAAAGGTAAGGGGATCACTAAAATCATTAGGATTCATCCTCTGGGAACCACAAATATTGTCAATATCATGCCAATCCATCCAATATTTGCTGAGATATTTCAGTCAGGACCAAAGTGGTGGATTGACTGACCCCACAGATTTACCCACCATTGCTAGCAATGAAAAAAAATCCAAGATCACTATCTACTTACATAAAAATATTAGCCTAGAAATCTAGACGCACCCTAGCTGCAGCAAATTTAATTTGCAGCCAGGGGGGTCTAGGCACTCTCTGTTGACTTGCAAGCTGGAAAAACCAAACTCTAGTCAGGCCAATCACATCAGGTATAGAGTCGGTGGGCGTGCTTATGGCTGCTGCTGCTGGGAACAGCGGCCTTCTGGTAGACTTGGAGTTAAGCTTTTCTTTGAAAAAAGAACAAAGAAAGTCACTGAAATCATTCTTAAAAAAGGAAGATGTGTTCAGAGTTTTGCAGACTGGATACGGCCAAAGTTTAATCTATCAACTAGCTTCGCTACCTTCTTCCTTGCTCTACCTGGTTGAAGCGCTATCCTATTGCGTGCAGAGGGAGTTTGAAAGATAACCGTTCATCCCGCCCCTCGGATTGAGCCCTGTCAATGGTGAGTTCTCAGACCCAACATCTTGATGTGGGTCTGGCTTGTCAGTCTATAAAAACATTGAAACAATATTCACTTTTCATATAATGACTGCTGTTAAAAAACACCCAGTTTAAAATCCATCAAAATGGGGTTACATTTTGTGAACAGCTGCTTTACATGGTCAGATGGGTTACAGATTCTAAATACACAAAATTTCTCACCCACCCACACCCACACACACACACACACACACACACACACACGGACGGATTGACAATCTGTGCGTTCGGTAAAAGTCCAGAACGGCTGTCCAACTAACAGCCGTCGGCACAAAAAAAGTCTAATAAAGCGATATTAACAGCCAACAGCAGGGGGCGCTAATACAATCACTTATATGCTACGTGTAAAAAAAAAAAAAAAACTGAGGAAGAAGAGTAGGCCTACAAGCTATCAACATGGGTGTGCATCATGATTATGAAAATTATCATGCCATTTAGTGCTGTCAAACTTAACGTGTTTAATAATTTCTGTTAGGTTAATTTGAAACATTAAACGCGTTAGAAATTAATCGCGGGTTGACCGCGATTTCACTTCGTTGTATGAGAGGTTGTAGTGAGCTCACTTTTGCTGCTAGGATGAAGACTATGGTATTGAATTAAACGGGAAAACATCAGGCATGCGTTGATACCACTCTAAACGTGCTAACACACAGGGAAGGGGGCTAAATATTTCACCAAATTTAACCAAAAGTTTAACCAAAAAATCCTAGCTTTCACTTTCTGTCCGTCTTCCATCAGAGTGCAGTTTTTCCTTGTCTATCATATTTGCGTTTACTATTGTGGAACTGGCAAAGACCTGGTGGTTGTTTGTGAAAGCGTCACAGACTAAATTGATAGGGCCTAGTCATTTTCATCATTTCACAGCCTTAATATGAATCAAAAGTGTAATATGACATTGACAACATATTAAATAGGTTATTCAATGCTGATTCTTTAACACAAAGCAAAACATATATCATCAATAATAGCTAATAACCTATCTTTAAAATAATTTGTTCATTCAGGTTGAAGATAGTTGCAGCACAAAAGATGACAGGGAGTGTGCAGGGAAGTGCCAGGATGTCCCAGGATGCTGTACATCACAATATTTCAAACGGCCCAAGTCAGATAGTCACAGCCTGGAACAATTTTTTGCTTACCACCCTCAGCAAAAGCCTAAAAACCTGTTTTTAGATTAGATGTTTTATAATTACAAGTTTGTGTAATTTGGGGTTTCTGTAGTCAGTGCCATTTCATTATTTGTATTTTATTTTCAATGCAGATGTAATGGCATTGCACATTTTCTGTGGCTGAGGCTTTATTAATAAACACAAACCAATTATCATCATTGGTTTTGAGATGTTACTTGCTGTGAATACCTTGTCTGATAGGCTACAGTATTGTGGCATAGTATCAGGACATCCTGGCTAGTGTCTGTCGCGCACGGCTAGGGGCGAATGGCCGGATGATGGGCCTATTTGGGAGAAAGTCCAGGGCTGTTTTTTTAGCCCCAGTCCGTCCCTGCACACACAGTTTAAGGTGTTAAACGTTTTGGGAAAACACACTCTGGTTGACATGGTCAGAGCCTGCAGAAAGGTGAGGTGAGAGCCTGGCTCCAACAGAGAGTCTATTTAGCGTCTCTGTCGATATTTTATCCCTACTGAAATTATTGATAACCCCACCCCATTCAGTACCCTTCTGCCATAATGTACGCTACATATTTGATATGGGAGTTATTTTTAAAACTTGGGTCTTTCAACTGTATGAAATATTGAAAAGGACCGAAGGAGGGAGGGAGTGAGAGATGGAGGGAAGGAGGCAGGGAGGGGGCAAGGATGAAGGGAAGGAGAGGGCAAAGGAGGGAGGAGAGGAGAAAAGGTGACAGGGAAAGAAAGATTGAGAGAGAAAGGGATTTACTGTAAGAGAGACAAATGTCAGAGGCGAGGGGAGGTGGTAGGGTGGTGGGATGGCCATGTGGGAGGTAAAAGATCGGAGATGGGAAAATAGAGAGGGACAGTAAGTGAGGGAGCCGGGCAGAGAGAACGAGAAAGAGATGACCTTTTATTGCCTTCACTCACTCAAATAACATGGCACTCTGTCACTACAATACAGCGTGATAGTGTGATGTAGTAGTTGGGGAGGGCGAAGGAGGGGCAGTGAAAGGACAAGCTGTTTTGCCGGACTCTCAACCACCTTGTCTTTAACCCCAAAGAAATCTAAAAATATAGTAAAAATTCACCCTGGAGGACGATTACACATAAAAACGGTACTTATAAATACAGTTCTGTGGTCATTATGGTGCTAGCAGGGAACGTGTGCTTTCTTTTACAGATTAGAGTCTTTATTTATTTTCTGGATGACACACTCATTCACACCACACAAGCCTACACACCCTCTTTGTGAGTTGCGTGTCCATCATGAAGTTGTGCACGTGTTTCTCGGCCTTGGTCAGCTCCAGCTTCCTGGCTACCACGGCAACCACCAGAGCCGTACAGCCCGCACCCTGAGAGAGAGCAGGGAGGGAGGGAGGGAAGAAGAGGAGGAGAAAACAGAGCACTGAGTCAGTCAGTAGAGAGAAGGAATTGGTAAATCGGTGGCTTTTGGCTGGGGAATTAGCCCCAGATGATTGAAAGGAGCGAGGACAAATATGAGGAAGGGAGCCGCACGACAGAAGGAGAAGTGAATGGGAGAGAGGAGAGGATTAAGAGGGAAGCCAAGTCTATTTTCACTTCCAATCCATCTGGTGTGAGATCCCTTCTATATCGCCTCTATATGGAGCTGAAAAATATTCCCTTCTTATAGATGAAAAAACACATCAAAGATTGACACTACCTAATTTCATTTAATTGGATGCTGTCAATCTGAATTACATGGTGTCAGTCTTCTCCTGTCACCGGAGCCTTGAGGCCTGCAGGAAGTGTAAAAGTATGAAACCGGAGCGGTTTGTCTGTATTCCAGCTCGACCCACATGGGACATATGGTAAATTCATTTGGGAGAGAGTGACAGCAGTCTCTCAACCGGAAAGACATGCTTGAGAGAAGAAGAGGAGCAGGAACACAGTGAGGAAGACAGACTTAATTAACTTTCAGATTAGAAAGTGTTTTCAATGGAGCTGTTGAGTGCTCACAGGTTCCTCTGAAGGGGCAGGCACTGAGAGGGGAAAAAAGCAGAAAAGATAAAGAGAGCTATTAGTAAATATAAATGAGGAAGGAAGTATACACGAAGGGCGGTTGGAGAGAGGGTTGGTTGGTTTAGGAGGTGAGGAGGGTGTGCACAGAATAGGAGAGAAAGATGGAGAAGAAGGCAATGTTAATGAGGGCACATACAGTATATCCTGATAAGTAATGAATTAAGATTAAGAGTGTTTAATGAAAATGTATGAGTGCTTCTCCTTCCTGCATGGGAGTGTGTGCAAAGAAAGGCACAGAGAGAATAAAAGGAGAGAAACATAGTGAGTTAGAGAGCAAGGGAGCATTCAACGTTTTGAAGCGTGAAGGAAATAGCCAAGACTTCATCATGCACACTCTCGAACGATAAGACAGGTTTGCCAAAAATAACTTGGCTGAGTTCAGAAAAAAGTAACGCACAAACAGGCATTACTGCCCACGTCTAAACACTCATGCACTTTATTTATGTTTATTCAAAAACTATGAATAAAATATGATGAGCACTGATGGAATGGATAGCTGATGTATGTACTTTAGGGGAAAGAGCCCTCAACGGATTGATAAAATACAGTATGTACAAGTGCAGTGCGGCATGCACGTACCCAACTGTGTGTATGCGTGCGTGTTCAAAATTGTCCTCCTCGGTCAGAAACAGCAGGGTGCTGATTGGTTTGTCATGGAAGGCTATGTATATATGTTCAAGCGTGTGCTAGTGAGTGTGAGTGTGAGTGTATGCATGTGTGTGTATGAGAGTTTGCTTGTGTGTATAAACCTGCATCCATTTGATTTCAGCAGGGTTCCCTGTTCAATCTCGACAGAGTGACACAGCTGATGATGGCTGTGCTGCTGTGATTTGTTTCATACAGCCGGGTGTTTCCCTTGCTTCCTCCACTACAGCTCAGCCATCTACGTAGCTGTCAGAAAAGGGGGAATCACCCATCTGTGCTTCTGTGTAACATCCACACACTCCAGGTAAAAAAAAAAAATGCATCTCTTTAAAGATTCATGCAGTGGAAAATAGTTTCCCCAAACAGGTCAGCAGGAGCACACAGAGGAAAGAGGGGAAGATGTTTAACACACAAAAAATGTGACATTTAATTAGCTCAATTAGAGTGCACAATACAAGCACAAAGCAGACACAAGTACAAAATAGGTTTGAAATGGCAGCTACTCTGCATCTCTTTAACCTGATGAGCCTTCAAGAACTATTGTATATCAACAGAGAATATCAAGAGGCTGTTGTAGGTGAAGGACAAACACAAACACACATTTATACAGTAACACTTTACTTTAACCCCTGCATTATAGGCAGTAAATAAACAGTTGATGAATGGCTTATAACACACTTAAATGTAGTTGTAAGCAGATATAATACAAATTTAAATGTTTATTAATATTATTTGTTAACTCTGCTTACAAATATAATGTGTTATAAACCATTTATTAAATATGTATATGCTGCTTATATATTCTATAAAGGGGGGGGGGTTAAAGTAAAGTACATTCCAAAATAACCCCATATACTCATACATGAACCGCATTGTCAGATATGAGTTGTGATTTACACACCTTTTTGCTGTATAAGAACAACATGTTGTGGCAGTCTACACCACCATTCAGCCACCCAACTAACTTTGAATTTATAAAATCAGGAGATACTGCAAGCACCACACGGAAACAGGGCCCGCTCAAGCTACCAGTCCCCTCTCCTCAGGTCATTCAAACTGATTTAAACAGCTAGAAGCAGAAACATTAGCAATCTCCAACCCCCAATCCAATCATTTATTGTTTCTGTAACTAAGCATGAACAAATGCTCCAACAGGTGATGTATTGGCAGTGTGTGTGTGTGTGTGTGTGTGTGTGTGTGTGTGTGTGTGTGTGCGATTCTGAAGGAAAATGTAGTCAAAACTTTTTTTTGTCTGAACAGAACGTGTTATTGTTATTGATTTAATTGATGAACAGAAATGTAAATATGAAATTGTTACTGGGTCAAAATAACCACATATTAGTGTGGCTGAATAACTTAATGGAATAAAATATTAATAACTAAAACTGGATCAAAACAACACATTTTGGTGACCCAGTAGTTTTTATGCTCATGGGTACTGGGTCAGGGCTATATTGACCCAAATTGGGTTAAATTTGACCTAGTATTCTTTAGTGATAGCAAATTACTGAATCTCCAGAATGAATGGAGATGTAGAAAAGATAATAATTTAAAAACTAAATATCTATTACAGTGGAGCTTGGAGTGGCTAGTTTAAACATTGTATAATAGAGATCCATTATGAAATCGTGAGCTGCATAGGGTTTAATGGAGTTAACCTTTCATTTAGTGAATATCTTCACGTATAAGAGATAAAACTGTTTATTTTTGCATACTGTGTAACATATTAACATGCATTTTACTCCTTACTTTACATATTTTACTTTATTGTTGGTCAAACTCCACAATTCAGTACTATATAGTTCAGTTTTTTCAAATGTTTTTCAGCAAATATTTGTATTTGTGCCTGTACTAACTGCCCCCCCCACCACCTTTGAAATCAAAATTCCGCCCCTGCACCCACCCACCCACAATGACACACATACACACTGGCACACCCCCAGGTAGCCTCGGGGCATTGGTATATTCCAACACTGTTGGCCTTCATGTGTTGTCATAGTAACAACAGCGAGCATTTCCCCTATAGAATCTCTTTACAATAATTCTCAAGCAAGAAAAACTAAATCATATCCTGTTCTATGCCCTCGACCTTTTAGAAATCTTCTTTTTAGTTCACTTCCACACTCTCTGCTCTCCCCACGACCTGCTGCGCCTAGCCTCCCTCACCCATACGAGCCTCACCTTCTACTTGCATACTCACATCCTCATCAACGATAATAAACCACAACGAAGAGTATAGTGATAGTGTGTTTGTGTGACGGGAGAGGAGTGTGTGTGTGGGAGTCACAATAAGAGTGTATATGTCAAGCACTGTGTCAGTGTTGTGTGGAGGATGCAGTCTGTAACAGCAGGCTTGGGACGTTCTGTATCCACCCCCTGTTCTGTGTCTTTGTGAGTGTGTGTTAACATTACAGTAAGAGTTGTACTCTAAAACACACATTGGATGATTCACCCAGAAAATGGGGGTCTGTATGTGTGTGTGTATCTTTGTGCACGAGTGTGTTTATTCACACATATAATGGACTATACAGTAAAGAAAGTAGACAAACTGGCAAATACAAGAGGATGGACAGACAGTGAGGTCTTTTGGGGATGTTAAGGAGAAATATAGACACTAAAATCATCTATGTGATCCCAATCCAGCCAGTGCTGCACGCTTACACTATTGAGACTAATAATGCAATGATTTTCCAAAACAGTAGCAGCTCCCCTATGTCTTCTTCTTTTACAAACCGGTCAAATGGCCTCCAGATTTTCTCATATACCCTCAATATATATGTCAGTCTCTCAATGGACATACGTTGCGCCATATTCTTGATTCAAGCACCAATTGTAGGCGCCTCCATTTTCTTCCAGATGAAAGTCCCTTTTGCCTGTAGTATAGTAGTACTACAGTAATAGTATTCAGCAAAATCATCTTAGGGTCAAGTGGAATGTTCACAGACAAGATGAACATAGTTTTATTGATCACCTTTTTTTTTGTCACACTCCCAGACACAGTGCATAAATGTTCCTTTAGCCTCATTGCATTTAAAACAAAGGTCATATACCTGTTATATAACTGTTGTATTGATTCAATTTAACAGGAGTCATGTATGTCTGCATCAGCCAATTACATTGGAGTAGCTTTAAATTAGTTTGCTGTTATTTTCTGAGATGCGTCACAAGTTTTCTTCCAATCGTTTTCTGAAATGTCCTCTTTTAAGTCCGCCCTCCATGTCTCAAGTCTAACTATCGACGTTTCTTTAGAGCCAGATGCAAGCTAGTTATATATTGATGAAATCAAACCCCTCTCATTCCAATTGTTTGTTATAATTTCTTCTAAGGATGAGAGTACAGGAATCCCGATTGATTGGTTTTGCATAGAAGAAATAAAGTTCCTCACTTGGAGATATTTAAAAAAATGTTTCCTTGGAATGTCATATATTTCAGAGATTTCTTCAAAGGTCATTAGAATCCCTTCTTTAAAGAGGTCACCTACTTTATGTATTCATTTCTTTGCCCATATCTGGAATCCTGCATCCAGCTTCACTAAACTGCATCTTAAAGCACTTCGACACTAGCTTCAACGCTTAGCCATGGTGGTGGCTGCTTGACTTCAGGCGCACTTTAACAAAATACACTCAGCATAAGTGAAAAAGGATGAGGCATGTAAGTGTGTGAAGACTGATGCGGCAATGGTATTGGTCATACAATGCTATTTTGGCAGCATATTATCTTATTTTCACAATGAAACAAAAAACACTTGATCTAGGGGGGGTTCTTTTTAAAATGTTAAGTAGTGTTCTTATATTGTATGAGCACAGTGCCTTTATATTTCATTCATTTTAACAAGCTCAACTATGCTACTAGCATTATTAAAGCGTATGTGTTATGGTACTGTGCAATGAGTCCCTCAGTATTAAAAACATAAAAAGAGCAATAGTGACATCCATGGCATTATCTAGTTAATGAAAAATGACATTTCAAATGTCTCATCCAGGCTTCCTCATCTTTTTGGATGAATTACATTTTAAGGAACACATTCATAGGTACTTAATGCATTACACAAGATTGTAATTCAGAAAAGTAATATTATTACATAATTTTGTTAAAAAAACAGCATTATCCCCAACTGAGGTTAGCACCCACTGTGCAGTGACTTTTATCTCTTTAGCTGCTCACAGTCGTCTATTACTCAGTGCTCAATGTACTCTCCCCGTTGGCAACATACAATGTGGCACACTGTGTCCTATGGGGGAAATATTCCCAGGGAACATATTATTATCATATTTTAAAGTCCTATTTTGTCTTTCCTGCCCTCTTAAAGAATCAGCAAAAGCCACCATATTTAGCATACTTAATTTTAATTTACTTGACATTTAGCCGTAGAGCTATTAAACGAAATCTAATTTTCTTGCATTTGATATGACACAAATTTTCTCTAATTATTCAGAAAAGTATATGCTAACGTGATAGCATCGAAAAAATTAGTAGGGTCCATGTTCAAATCACTAAATGAGTTGACCAATTTCCAATTGGTTGTTGTCTTAAACAAAAGGATGCTAAAAATTATGAAGAACAGGCCAGTAAGACAAAACAGAAACAGGAAATGAGAAAGAACAAAAGCAGGAAAGACAAAAATAAATTAATAGTTTGAGGAGGGAAGAACACCTGTGAAGTAATGCAAATAGAGGAGCAGTCGACAGCTTAAACACTGATACTAACAGATGGACGGTAGATAGAAATAAACATGTGGTCTCAGGGAAGGAGAGATGGACAGAGAGGAAAAGCGAGACAGAGGGATAAATAGAAAGAGAGAGATGGAACAAGAGAGAGAGAGAGAGAGAGAGAGAGAGAGAGAGAGAGAGAGAGAGAGAGCGAGAGAGAGTGGGAGGACACACTGAAAGGTTGGACCTTCATTATGCAATGAGGACAGACAAGGGAATAACACACGCACACACGCACGCACGCACGCACGCACACACACACACACCTAACATGCTCTTGTTTGCACGCCTACACCCCCCAAACACACAGAAGCACAGATGCAGGGTATTCAAGGAGGATTGCCCAAATTACACAAATGGCAGAATTTCTCTCACATATGACAGAATGCTCTCTAATCTGCTGACCTGTGAACGAAGCAAGGACAGTGCCAAGGGGAGGGAGAGTACGAGAGAGAGAGATAGAGATAGGGAGGGAGGGGGGGGGGGGTACTGACCATGATTCCTGTGAGCAGACAGACTCCTTTGCCACAGTAGGTGTGAGGAACCATGTCTCCATAGCCGATGGACAAGAAAGTGATGGAAATAAGCCACATGGCTCCCAGGAAGTTACTGGTCACGTCCTGGGCATCATGATACCTAAAACGAAACACCGTCCGTGTTTACAGGATGAAGTCAGTCAATAGTAAAATATATAAATAAAAACAAACAACATAACTGGCCCACTGGTGATGTCTGCAAATGTGGGCGTCAAACCTAAAAAAAAAAAATTGCCTGACACAGAACACAACACATAAACAAGAGCTCTTGCCGCCATGATTCCAGCACTGTTGCCATAGCAACCAAACCAAAATGTGCACCCTGTTTGAGGCAGTTCAATTGAGTTTTATATGGGTTAGGGTTATTTTTTTTCTCGAATAATTTGGTTTGGACAGGAGAAGAAATGCCAATTTAACTTGGATGTAGACCAAACAACGGCTTCCCAGCAGCCGGGCAATGATGCATCTAATCACGCTTATTGACCAACTGACATTTTCCCATATTTCCATGATTATCTCCAAAAGTGTTTAAACTCATCGAAAGAGATGGCCACTTTTTGCATTCCACTTGACGTTACATCAATACCATTACATCATTCACTGTAAAACAGTGTCATTAGCTATTTCATATTTGAGCATCTGCCTGCTGGATTCATATAATGTCAAAGAAATCACCAGTCTGCACAACCATATAGTGCAGCTTTTAAGTATTTAAGTACAATATGTATTTGCCTACCTGCGTATGTAAAAAAACATTCAGGACATAAACCCCAGAAAAAATACTAAACATGCTTTGCAAGGTGTTAAAAGGACGGGAACATTTCAGTTTCCCCCTATTTAGCATTTATAAGCAGTAAAACAATTAATAACACCTTATCATATAGTTGTGTAGTACATATTTAAGTATTTATTAGTGTACTTGTCATCAACTATTAATCTTCCTGTGAAGCATTTGTAATTGTAATGGAACTTAAACAATGATGAATTAATGATTTATACAACTGTAATTATGAGATCCAATGTATTTGTTTATTAAATTTATTTATGAAATGAAGATGAATGAATAATGAAGAATGTATTCATTAAATAACATAATATATATAAATAATTTCTCACTCTCTATGACAACTGAGCAAACATCATCCACAGATGAAGGCCATGAGATGCAGCTGAAAGGCCTGAGAGAAATGTAGGACGTTGAGTTGAAGGTGATCTATTATATAGCATTTTCAGGTTCATACTTGTATTTTGTGTTTGTACTGAACCTGCTGCGCATGTATTCACCCTATGTCTGAGATGCTCTGTTGGAGCGCCTGTCTCTTTAAGGCTTCTGAACCAAATAATACCCAACTGGACATGTTTCAACAGTAATGTGATCCGAAACTGGGGAGAAATTAACAACATTGGCAGCCAAGATCACAGATTTCCCTGGCGTTAGCATGCAACTACTATAAGTTAGTTAGCAGTGCACAGTAATAGAATATAGCAGCACTTTCTAATGTCTCTGCCATTAGCATGTAGCTACATGGCGACAATGTTAACACCACAGTAGCGTAAATAAAAAATAAAAAACACTCCAGTCCTGCCTACCTGGAGCAGATGACCAATCATATAAGGCTGGAGAAGGCCCGGCTTGGTGTTACATGACACAGAGCCGAGAGAAGAAAAAACTGTTGAAACCACAGCGTTCAGAACAGTGGGAAATCTTAACGTTTTAGCTCACGGGGATTTCTCTAAAATACGTTTACCTCATCATATTTGAAGCTCTGGCCACATTTAACATGAATCCGACATTATAGATATGACAGAAAATACCGAAAAGCATAGTTCACCTTTAAGCAATGTTTAAACTTTTTGGGAAATAAGCTTATTGGTTTTCTTGGACTTAGATGAGAATATTGATACCACTATCATATCTATCTGGTTAATATAAAGTTACAGACAGTGGCCGGGTTAGCTTAGTTTAGCATTAAGACTAGAAACAGGTGGAAACAGCTAGTCTGGCTCTGACGACGGGTAACAACACATTATCAATACAAGCTGTTTCCCCTTGTTTTCAGTCTTTATGCTAAGCTAAGCTAAACGGATGCTGACTGTAGCAGCACACAGATCACAGGACTAAATGACAGATGTGGACTGGTAGCTGGAGAATGTGCGAACCCCCAACTGCTCAGGGCACCTGTCCATGGGCAGCCTCCTCCCTCTGACATTTCTCCATGAATACATGTGTATAGGTCCTGTTTGAATGTGTGTATTACGGACCTGTGTATGTGTTCAATTTGTAAAATAACAACAGAGTGAAAAGAATGAATTTTCAATAAAGTACGTCTTCTTCTTTCTTCTTATTTCCAAGGTCAAGAATGAACCTTCAAGCTTAAAGGAGAATTCCAGTCGATTTCAACCCGTAGCTCTGTTGTTTGTAAATTTGGAATGCTGTCAGTAGCGAGAAAAACGAAAACAATCGGTGCTGCCTACACCGTGTTATCCTCCTGTTAGATTTTGCAGCCAACAGCCTTAAACAGGGCAAGTTTTAAACTTGTTTTTAGCCTCTGAACATGTTGTCATTGTCATTACAAGTGCCTACCCATGTGCAGTTATTCCTACCAAGGGAACACAGCGAATTTGACTGCAGTAGCTGTGACAGAAATGCATAAAAGTTGTGTTTATCCATACCTCTGTTTATTTCCTGGTTTCTGGTGAAGTCCACACTAGTCGATTGCAGAACTCATACAATCCAATATTCCACAACGTATTTTTCCCCCATAAAACGATTAGCCGTGGTTATTTCCATAGTAATGAATGTAGCAACAAGCTGTAACCTGACACCACACCACAGCTCAGCCTGCAGAGTGGCCGGCTGGAGTTCAAAAGTTCAGCTATCGAGCATGCATAAGATAACCATGGCAACGGTGAAGACTCAGACCTTTTTTTTTTACTCACAGACTGTCAGCTGAGCTGAGAGAGAGACGACCATGAAGTTTTGGGATAATAACGAGATTGTGTCAGTGTAGAATATCAGCTCAGATGGATAGTTCATCCCAATCCGATGTGCAATTGCACAGTTCTATTAGGAAAAAGTAAGAATATGTATATTTTACAAGTAAAGTAGAATAAGTAAATTGTAAGAATAAGTAAATTGTACAGTTCTATAATATATTGCTAACATCTGTCTGTTATCAGTGGTTTAATATAACAGTACACATTTCATTCGTGCTTTTGTGTCTTTACTTCAACAACAACAAAAAGGAAATTACAATATCACAATCTAGACACAATCAATGTAAAGTATGTATAGTGCGTGTGTGTTTTAATTAGGGCTATCAGCATTAACGCGTTTATCGCGATGCGATTAAGGGCCGCGCATAATGCGTTAATTTTTTTTTTTTAATCGTATTAATCGCATGCCACCATTTATTAATTTATTTTCACTTCACTCGGCTTTGCGTCGTGCCTAACAGGCTACTATTTTGCCGTACTTCCTCGTAACACATCCTGCTGCTGCAGGAATAGCAACGTGGATTTCGGTGCCTCATTCTGGTGCCACTGATATGCCTGCACTTCTCTCTGATGCTCTGAAACGTTACAGGCAACAGAAACATTGCTGCACATGACGCTAGTTAACACTATACTCGACAGCCGCTAACGTTAGCCTACCGCTAGCTAGTAGCTGGATTAAACACGGTTACAATGCTGACAGCTAACGCTAAACGGTGTAAAGTTTGTCTGTATTTCACTGTAGAGGATTCCGACACCGGGATGTAACAATCTGCAGCTGCTGTTGTTGGAAAAACACAGACGGTGCGTTCAATGAAACTGTTAATTTACAGCCTTGTGGTGCATTCAAAGTTGTTGTTAAATGCCCTTTTCCCATCTGGTGGTTGTTTTTTGTCATTCAACAGCTATTTACTAGTGAAATAAGTTATTGTTATAGTGATTACATTATTATTATTAAACATTTAATTTTGACGATATGGCCTTAGCAATAAACAAGCCATTCTTTAATGTTGCCAACTGTTCTTTTTTTTTTTTACTTTCTTAAAAAGTATCGGTTCAAGCACCGTTAAGGCACCGGTACCATTTTAAAAGTACCGCTTTAGCACCAGTATCCAAACCAAACAATACCCAACCCTAATATTGACTCTAGATTCAAATGTGTGACTAGATTAAATATATAATAAACAAATACAAATCTTAATATCAAGTTCATAAAGTAATTTTCTTTGCATTCATTTGATTCCCAATCAAGATACACTGGTAAGAATTGCTTTCCATTGTTAATATGTACTTAAAAACAGATCTGAAATGCAAAATAATAGACTTTTAATCATGTGATAAAACATGCGATTAATCGCAATTAACTATAGAAATTCAACGATTAATCGTGATTAAGAAAATGTAATCGTTTGACAGCCCTAGTTTTAATACATAATCTGAAGTGTACAAAGAAAAAATTGTTCAGTACTCTTTTCCTAGGTCTAGAACATGCTCATATAACACAAACTCGAACCATTTTCTCATATTCCTCCTGATCTAACTCCAAGCTCCGTCTGTCAGCTCTGTGAGCTTCTCTTTGCTTTCGCCAACAAGCTCCACCGTTGCCTTGGTTACCTTATGCATGCGCATGAGCGATAGCTGTTGAACTTTTGAACTCCAGCCGGCCACTCTGCAGGCTGAGCTGTGGTGTGGTGTCAGGTTACAGCTTGTTGCTACATTCATTACTATGGAAATAACCACGGCAAATTGTCTTTTGGGGGGAAAAATATGTTTTGGAATATTGGATTGTATGAGTTCGGCAATCGACTAGTGTGGACTTCACCAGAAACCAGGAAATAAACAGAGGTATGGATTAACACAACTTTTATGCATTTTTGTCACAGCTACTGCAGTCAAATTCGCTGTGTTCCCTTGGTAGGAATAACTGCACATGGGTAGGCACTTGTAATGACATTTCAAACATGTTTAGAGGCTAAAAACAAGTTTAAAACTTGCCCTGTTTAAGGCTGTTGGCTGCAAAATCTAACAGGAGGGTAACACGGTGTAGGCAGCACCGATTTTTTTCTTTTTTCTCGCTACTGACAGCACTCCAAATTTACAAACAACAGAGCTACGGGTTGAAATCGACTGGAATTCTCCTTTAAAACTACATTATAGTTTTCTGTAATAAAATCAAGTATTTAGATACTGCTTATAAATGCTGAATGGGGGGGGAGGGGTTTATAAGACAAAATGGACAAACGAAGTAACAACTCCATAGCCTGGATCAAATTAGGTGTACAACTGGTGAGAAAGCCTTATAAACTGAAGTCTAAAAATGGATTATGTTTCACACATGTCCCAGATTATATTTCCTGCCAATTGAATTTAATTGCTCAGTTGAATCGCTCATCCAATCACAGACTCATGCACACACACACACACACACGATAACACACAACACAACACACCCAAACGAACCAGCTCTGTTACTGACCTCTCGCAAACTCGTACGGTCCAGGCAGCGATGATCCACAGAGAGATGCTGAAGACCAGCAGCACCGTCCCGGGGCAGATAGTCATGAGGGTTTTCATTACAAACCGTGTGTTAAAATGCACCTATACACACACACACACACACACACACACACACACACACACACACACACTCAGTATAGCAGAGCTGATAAAATACATTGTAATACACTTTTTCTTTCATGGGTTAGTACTGCGTAGCTCTGAATCCTCATCCTGTACACCGTTTCCCACACAGACTTGGTGTTTTACTAATTAGTCTTCTGAGTAGCTTTTGATAGCGGCAGCACTCTGAGAATCTCCACTGTAATTGGAGTCAAGATTGTGGCGCGCCCTCTGACTCGGGTCAAGCTATACAGTGTCTTTGAGTAATTGGCCTATTTCAGTGTAGTTTTGATCTGTGGCTCATTTGTCATCAACTTCTGGCAGATGGATGATCTGAGAGCAACGGTTGAGCCCGGGAAGGGTTAAGCAGCTGATAAATGAGTTGTCATGTCACCTCCTCTCTCTGTCACTGTTGCCTGAGGGTCAGGATAGTGCCATCACAGATACACTCGCAACCTGCTAAATTACCCATCTAAAATCTACTCCATCTCTCCTTCCGTCCTCCTCTCCTCCTCTTTGTAATTTCCATATTTCCACCACACACTACATCCCTACTTCCTGATTTTACAATGCTTATCGTTTAAAGTCATTACAAACATGGCACCTATCATTTATTGCATGGCTTGTACACATTTCTCCACACTCGTATTGCAATCTCATTTGAGTCCTTTCTTTTCATGCCCCATTTGAGCCGTACACAATATCTTGTTCTCATTTCACGCTCCCATCTCCTATTGTATTATGAAAGATCCAACACAGCTTACATCTAAGTCTTCATGTACAGCGATGACAAAAGAAGAGGAAAGGCATTTGAACTAGTAGATGAAAAGAAACAGGGTGGCTATAAGGGCAGAGCGGAAGGAGGGACTTGAGATAGATAGAGAGATAGAGGCCAAGAATGAAAGGGACAAGGCGGATACTGATTTAATTCTAAGGAGAGAGCTCTTGACCTTAATACCTTTACAACCCCCTCACCTCTCTCTGGCAAAAGCTTTGAAAAGCCACACTCTTTGAATGCATACTGCACATACACACACTCACGCAAGCACAAAACCCTTCTGACCTTATTTAGGGCACCTATACTCCTGGAGGAGGCGTCGGTGAAGAGTTTGCTGTGCAGAAGCATGACTCTGGCGATGAGGTAGAGGCGCAGGAACATGGGCACGCTCAGCACCATGTCCAGGTCAGCCTCGGCCTGCGACGGCGCGTACGAGAAGGCCAGCCGCGCCCGCCACTGAAACTTAAAGTCCCCTGGCACTGGATGCACCGCAGACACCAGCAGCTCCAGAGCGATCAGCAAAACCCTCTCCATGGTCATGGCGATGCGCCAGTCGTCAGCTCCGTTGTCGATGACAAACAGCTGCGGGAACAGGAAGGACATGAGGAGAGTTAAAAGAGGAAAGGAGTTACACTTGTTTTAATGTGTAGCTGTGAAGACTTTCATCATGATCCTGTGCTGGCACAGTTCATTTATCAGTACAGCTGACTGATGTGATGATTAAAGAAACAAGCAGCAATTTAGAGTAAATGTCTCTTTCCTGAGATGTAAAACACCATCCATCTAATCAGTAATCTATTCAGTGCTTTGGCTCATTTTCATATAACCTTTAACTCTTACTAAAACTAAACCAAAGTCATCTGAAACGGCTCCCATAAGGCTCCCAATGATCACAATAATATTATTTGTCTATTATTATTATTATAAGTATTTCTGACAATGTCATGAGCACGTGCCTAACAATGTTACTTTAATTGCAGTTTTCCCTCTCTGTATGTTGATGTTTTGCATTGGTAATTGCTGTGGTTACTCTTCAAATTGGCGCTAAAGCAGTTGTTATAAGGAAGTGATAAGAGCAAGGTTTCATTATAGGGACCCTCCTCCAGACGGTGCTGACAGGAACTTGGGGGTGGGGAAGGTAGTGGTGGTTGATGAGAAGAGAAGGTGGTGGAAAGAGATGGATGAAGTGCAGAGGAAATGAAGAGATAGAGATAGGAACGAGGAAATATCAGAGAAAGGAGGATGCTGCTGTTTTTCAAGTGCATGAAGTTGCCAGTGCAGAATATAAAATCCATTCAACCTGTTTCCAGCACAAATAACTTTTGAATTTAAAACATGAATTTCTAGACATTTATGTCTGTAAACAAAATATAGGCTAATGCTTCAGTGAAATCATGAAGAATTGCACTTGATTGTACAATATTCTTGAGGCATTGATTTACATTGGAAACAGCTTTAAATCTTGCAATTAAGCAGGGCAATTGCATTTTTTTCATTATTAAAAGAAAACAATTTTTAGGACTCAATAATGAACAAAATGTCTTCATAGCAAAATTCTTGCAGTGGACAGAAAAGGTTAAAGAGATAGAGAGATAAATATAGTTCCTAAAAAGAGAGGCTGTGGCCAGTGAGAGATGTGGCACTCACCTGCAGCCGGTGCTAACAATTGCTCTTTACCACATGATTCATCTCGAGGGCTTTTAGCCCACACAAACATTTATTTAGGAAAACAAAAAACTACGATAACAGGTCAAACGTCAGAACAAGCTGACATGACAGCCAGCCGCTCTGTATCATCGCTGTCACAAGGAAGGCGGACTGAAGCCACTTCCTCAACTACCTTTGTTTCCCTTGTTCTGCTGTTGTAACATGCGTGTGGACACATGTAGCTAACGTGTGCTTGCAGACATATGTAGCCTACGCACACGGCTGTGTCATTGTGTAAGATATCATCTGAACCAAGAGTCAAACGCTGCCTGTATTCTTTAATGATTTCAGTGAGCGGGCATGTGTGTGTGTGTGTACTGTACTTGTGTGTATTTGTGTATGCCTGAGTGAGTTTGAGAAAGAGAGTGTGCAGACCCAGCCTCGTCATGGTGACTGTTGCCAAGGCGACAACATCAAAGAGCAGCCATGCTTAATTAGGATCCCCAGCGAGAGAGAGAGAGAGAGAGAGAGAGAGAGAGAGAGAGAGAGAGAGAGAGAGAGAGAGAGAGAGGGGGGGAGTCAAAAAGAGATAAACACAGTGAGAGACAAGGCAAGAAGAAAGAAAAAGGAGATACAGGGAATAATAGATGGAGAGGTGTGTGTGACAGCGAGGCACAGACAGGTTGTCTAATCTTACCTCCCATTTGTGGACAAAAATCTGGTTCTCATAAAATAAACCACTGAATTTCAGGGTTATGACTTGTTTTATGGATATAGTTAAGTGTAGGATTGTAGTTAGACAGGTAGTAGTTATGGTAAGTCTCCAGGGAATGATTGCAAGTCAACGTAAGGTGATAAAAATAAGTTGCAGCGTGTGTGTGTGCGTGTTTAAGCCAGAGAGTAGTGCACCAGACTTCATGTATATTTCACATTTTCAGAACATTGCTTTTGTCTGCAAACCAGTCATCATTCATCCTTCATTCAGCCCCGTCTTTCTCTTTTTTTCTGTCTACCTCCCTGTTTTTCCTCCTTCTAACATCCCTCACTCCCCTTCCTCCTCTCTCTGACTGACATCTCCCCAAATCAAAACAGAGGTGATCCAGTTTCTTGCCAATGGAGGAATGGCTCTCCCTTCCTCTTCCCTCCACCCTCCCGTCCCCTCCTGTCCTGTCCTCCCTCATGCTCCTGCTGTCGGTCTTTTCCTGGCTAAATCGCCATGAGGAAGGGATAAATAATTAAATCCCATTAGGAAAGTAATCTGTCAATGGGAGTGAGTGAGTGCCACTGCCCCTACATGACCAGGACTGAATGAGGAGGGAATGAGGGAGGAGGGGATAGGAAGAGGGAAAGTAGGTAGAGATTGTCTATGTACAGTACGTGTGTGTGTGTGTGTGTGTGTGTGTGTGTGTGTGTGTGTGTGTGTGTGTGTGTGTGTGTGTGTGAGTATGAGGTAATTTAAACACAAACTGTCAACTCTATCAGGAGAGAAAAAGGGAGAGAGGTCAGGGAACAGCTAAGCTAAATAAACTGGAACATAAATAAACAGAATCATTCTGTTATTTTCTTAGTTTTAACAAAACATGGCATCACAGGGCAGAGGGCAAGGGACAAAGAAAGACAACAGAAAGCAGACTGGACAGAAGGAGGGCAAAATAAGAGAAAAACAAAAAACCAGGCCAGTGGGAGAGAATGGAGGCAAAAAAGAACAAGGAGAAATGTGTGAAAATGACAGCCCCAAAGATAGGCTGAGGTCTCTTCAAAGGTGAAGGTGTGAGGTTTAAGAGGAGCCTCTCTACCTCAAGCACCCCCACTGCTACATCTGCAGCCTGCCTGATGAATTTGTCACCCCTCCATCTTTCCTCTTAAGCCTTCCATCCAGCCATCCTCCCATGCCTCGATCCCCTTCCAGTGCCCCTGTGGCCATCGTACCTTGGTAATCGTGTTAAGTCCCTGATTGCAGATGCCTCTCATCACAGAACCAGACACAGTGCTGGCCAGACTCTGCCAAGCGAGCAAGCGAGACAGGCAGAGGCAATTTTGTACACACACACACACACACATGCATACACGCATCCAGACGGTCATGTCAAATGCAGCACAGACTCTCAAAAAGAGGTAGACGCAGGCAAATCAGCCTCAAGTTGGCATTTCACACAGAGGGGGGAGACTAAATCATAGTCTGGAGACGGCCCTAATCACTGAAGAACACTGTAAAGCATGCATGCATACTTTTACACTCATAGTCACACCTCTGGGAAATGTCTGGGCTACAGCATGGAAATCCCTGGAACAGGCAGAAAATAACTGGGGCGAGCCAAACACACAAGCACAGATTCACCACTCAGATATACATGAATATGCAGCAAGGGTAACACGCTTTCCTTGACTGTAATTGCAGCTCTGAGGGAACGCCCCCGTGGCTGTTTCTACACAGACAACAGAGGAAAGGAAGGAGAAAGGGTGTCATGGAAGTGAAAAGGAAGTGTTGAAGATGAAGTGAGATGAAGAAGGGTTCACAGTTTCTGTGCGTGCATGAGCTACGTTGCCTAGTTTTCCACTAGAAAAGTCGAAAAACAAAAACTGGGAGAGAATGAAGAGAGGATTCCACCAGTGGTGTCTTGAGACGTGGAATCTCCTTTAGAGTGCAAATATTAAAAACAAACTGTGTTACTAAAAATTGCCAGAGGCTAGCAAGACATGGCATCCGATATATTAACATTTCTTTGAAATACTGTAAGTGGGTGAAATTCTTCTTTCACGTCTACAGTCTGAGGAGGACGCTGTGGTTTACCTCACTGTCATTGTCTCTTCCATTATAGTTCCCAGGGCAGATGCACTTAATGCAGAATCTGTAGAACATGACATCATGAAATGACCGTCCAAGTTTTAGACATCTCAGAACTGCAGTTTCACTTTAAGGAAGACAACCTTCTTTGAAATAATACAGCTCATTTTATTTTCCTAATACCATCTGTCTGGCTTTGAGTGGCTGAGAGTGCCAAGCTGGTGTCTTCTTGATCAATGGACGGCATCTAAAATCTAAAATCTAAAAGAATGCTTGAAGTGCACTAATGTACTGGAGAAAATTCCTTTCTCACACACACTCTCTTAGAGTTTCTACTGTATTTGATTAATTTCAACAACCATTCCATTTTTTTGTCTTTCAAGTGTAAATTTCTTGCAGGTTTATGAGCTAAAGTGAATCCTTTCATTCAGGTTCTTGTTGTTCAAAATGTAAAATGTGCGTGCCTCTATGTGTGAAGAAATGAAGAGAAGGCCACTGGTGAGCTGGCAGATTAGTGAGTCACGCAACAGACCAGAACATCAAATACATGAACGCGCATGCATGGACATCCCTGCATGCTACATGAAACACATGAAAGATACATTTGCAGATAGTTTTTTAAGCCAATATTTAACCTGGTTTTGGCTAAATGGTAGCCAAAGGACCACTCAGAAACTGTGGTTTATAATAATAGCTGTCTTTAAGAGTGTTTTTCTTGGTTCATCATTGGCTAGATCCATTATATTTCAATCCTCAGTCTGCATTACTCCTGACCAATCTCATTCATCTTGGGTACAATGTTAACTCAAACTAATGGTGTGCGGTTGCACAGATTGGACAGTCAATCACAGCTCTCTTAAAATGTCTCCTGAGTTTATGGTGGTGATAACAATCTCTACTCAAATTCTAATAATATCTGTACAATAATAGTCTCCATCTGTTATCTGTTGTCTAAACACACTAACAAAGAATCGGCGAAGCAATCTTACAAAGAAGTACACAAAAAGCAAGGATAAACTCAGTTGTAAATAAAAAATAAAAGAACATTGTCAAGTGCGTTGATGAAACCATAATTACAAAATCACACAATACTGATTTATGTTGATGTTGCAGAGTTAAAGAGCTATCTATATCACTCTTATTCAGTGCTCATTTCAATAAGCAGATTAGTGTCCAGGGACCCATGCAGCAGGGCAAAAAAAAAAAGGTTTCCTCCGTAACCCCGTAAGGCCCTTAGTTGCAAAATTACAAACAAACTAACAAAATCTGTACATATATTTTTTAAAGACCGCATTTACACAGTCAATGGGTCCTACTGTCTTTTTAGTATGATAATTACAGAGCATAACAGGCTAACCAGACAGTATTGTGTGAATTGAGTGAAATGTGTAAATAGGATTAGGAAACGCTCTGGGCTTTACAGGGTTGAAATTTCTCTTAAGATGTGAACCTTTTCTTGCCTAAATATTATGCTTGCAAGACAATTCTCAGACAGTATCCTAAGGTAGGTAGGTACAATGTTGAATGGTTTGTCACAGTCCAGCAGGAATATTGTATTGTTACAAAGGTAACATTGTTCAAGTTAATACAATCTTGTAACGTAACAAGTATCGTAACCACTGCGACTGGTTTTAAAAACTTAGGCAAAAACCAAAGGAAAGGGGAGAAGGAAGTGTGTCGAAAGTCCTACACAATATAAAATAAATAAATATGAGCTGAGAAACAAATACGACAAGAAATAATGTACAAGATAATGTATCTTGTCTGTTTAAAGAAAAATCCTATGAAAAATCGAGGAAGGGATGAAGTGACCCTGCCCGGAGGAAGCCCGGGGCCCCCGTCTGGAGCCAGGCCCAGATGGAGGGCTCGTCAGCGAGCGTCTGGTGGCCGGGTTTGCCACGGAGCCCGGTCGGGCACAGCCCGAAAAAGCTACGTGGCGGACATCCCTCCATCCCATGGGCCCACCACCTGTGGGAGGAACCGCTGGGGTCGGGTGCGCTGCCACATGGGTGGCAGTGAAGGTCAGGGGCCTCGACTGACCAGACCCGGGCAGCAGAGGCTGGCTCTGGGGACGTGGAATGTCACCTCTCTGTGGGGGAAGGAGCCGGAACTTGTGCGGGAGGTGGAGCGCTACCGGTTAGATCTGGTGGGGCTTACCTCTACGCACAGTCTTGGTTCTGGAACCATACTCCTGGATAGGGGTTGGACTCTTTTCTTCTCCGGAGTTGCCCAGGGTGTGGCGCCGGGCGGGTGTGGGGGATACTCACAAGCCCCCGGCTGAGCGCCGCTACGTTGGAGTTTAACCCGGTGGGCGAGAGGGTCGCCTCCCTACGCCTGCGGGTTGTGGGGGGAAAACTCTGACTGTTGTTTGTGCATATGCACCAAACAAGAGTTCAGAGTATTCGGCCTTCTTGGAGACCTTGAGTGGAGTCCTGCATGGGGCTCCAGTCGGGGACTCCATAGTTCTGCTGGGGGGGACTTCAACGCGCACGTGGGTAATGATGGAGACACATGGAGAGGCGTGATTGGGAGGAACGGCCTCCCTGATCTAAACCAGAGTGGTTGTTTGTTGTTGGACTTCTGTGCTAGTCATGGATTGTCTATAACGAACACCATGTTCGAACATAGGGATGCTCATAAGTGTACTTGGTACCAGAGCACCCTAGGCCAAAAGGTCAATGATCGATTTTATAATCGTTTCATCTGATCTGAGGCCATATGTTTTGGACACTCGGGTGAAGAGAGGGGCGGAGCTGTCAACCGATCACCATCTGGTGGTGAGTTGGGTCAGGGGGTGGGGGAAGACTCTGGACAGACCTGGTAAGCCCAAAGCGGGTAGTGCGGGTAAGTGGGAACGTCTGGAGGAGGCCCCTGTCCGACAGACTTTCAGCTCACACCTCCGGCGGAGCTTTTCGTGCATCCCTGTGGAGGCTGGGGGCATTGAACCCGAGTGGACAATGTTCAAAGTTTCCATTGCTGAAGCTGCGGTGAGGAGCTGTGGTCTTAGGGTCTTAGGTGCCTCAAGGGGCGGTAACCCACGAACACCGTGGTGGACACCGGTGGTCAGGGAAGCCGTCCGACTGAAGAAGAGTCTTTCCGGGATATGTTATCCCAGGCGACTCCGGAGGCAGTTGCAAGGTACCGAAGGGCCCGAAGGGCTGCAGCCTCTGCCGTGAAAAGAGGCAAAGCAGCGTGTGTGGGAGAAGTTCGGAGAAGACATGGAGAAGGACTTTCGGTCGGCACCAAGGTACTTCTGGAAAACCGTTCGCCACCTCAGGAGGGAGCGGGGGAACCATCAAGCTGTGTACAGTAAGGATGGGGACGCTGTTGACCTCAACTGAGGAGGTAATAGAGGGCGGTGGAAGGAGCACTTTGAGGAACTCCTAAATCCGACTAATACGCCCTCTATGGTAGAGGCAGAGCTGGAGGATGAGGGGGATTGGCATCAATTTCCCTGGTGGAGGTTGCTGAGGTAGTTAAACAACTCCACAGTGGCAAAGCCCCAGGAATTGATGAGATCCGTCCAGAAATGCTTAAAGCTCTGGGTGTGGAGGGGTTGTCTTGGTTGACACGCCTCTTCAACATTGCGTGGAAGTCTGGGACGGTGCCTAAGGAGTGGCAGACCGGGGTGGTGGTTCCCCTTTTTTAAAAAGGGGGGACCAGAGGGTGTGTGCCAATTACAGGGGTATCACACTTCTCAGCCTCCCCGGTAAAGTCTACTCCAAGGTGCTGGAAAGGAGGGGTTCGGTCGATAGTCGAATCTCAGGTTGAAGAGGAACAATGCGGATTCCGTCCTGGTCGTGGAACAACGGACCAGATCTTTACTCTGCAAGGATCCTGGAGGGAGCCTGGGAGTATGCCCAACCAGTCTACATGTGTTTTGTGGATCTGGAGAAGGCGTATGACCGGGTGCCCGGGAGATACTGTGGGAGGTGCTGCGGGAGTACGGGGTGAGGGTCCCTTCTCAGGGCCATCCAATCTCTGTACGACCAAGCGAGAGCTGTGTCGGGTTCTCGGCAGTAAGTCGGACTCGTTTCAGGTGAGTTGGCCTCCGCCAGGGCTGCGCTTTGTCACCAATCCTGTTTGTAGTATTTATGGACAGGATATCGAGGCGTAGTCGGGGTGGAGAGGGGTTGCAGTTCGGTGGGCTGGGGATCTCATCGCTGCTTTTGCAGATGATGTGGTCCTGATGGCATCATCGGCCTGTGACCTTCAGCACTCACTGGATCGGTTCGCAGCCCGAGTGTGAAGCGGCTGGGATGAGGATCAGCACCTCTAAATCGGAGGCCATGGTTCTCAGCAGGAAACCGATGGAGTGCCTTCTCCAGGTAGGGAATGAGTCCTTACCCCAAGTGAAGGAGTTCAAGTACCTTGGGGTCTTGTTCGCAGTGAGGGGACAATGGAGCGGGAGATTGGTCGGGAGAATCGGCACAGCAGGTGCGGTATTACATTCAATTTATCGCACCGTTGTGACGAAAGAGAGCTGAGCCAGAAGGCAAAGCTCTCAATCTACCGGTCAGTTTTGTTCCTACCCTCACCTATGGTCATGAAGGCTGGGTCATGACCGAAAGAACAAGATCCAGGGTACAAGCGGCCGAAATGGGTTTCCTCAGGAGGGTAGCTGGCGTCTCCCTTAGAGATAGGGTGAGAAGCTCAGTTATCCGTGAGGAGCTCGGAGTAGAGCCGCTGCTCCTTTGCGTCGAAAGGAGCCAGTTGAGGTGGTTCGGGCATCTGGTAAGGATGCCCCCTGGGCGCCTCCCTAGGGAGGTGTTCCAGGCACGTCCAGCTGGGAGGAGGCCTCGGGGGAGACCCAGGACTAGGTGGAGGGATTATATCTCTAACATGGCCTGGGAACGCCTCGGGATCCCCCAGTCGGAGCTGGTTAATGTGGCCCGGGAAAGGGAAGTTTGGGGTCCCCTGCTGGAGCTGCTACCCCCGCGACCCGACCCCGGATAAGCGGATGAAGATGGATGGATGGATGTTTAAAGGTTTTTAAAGGACAAAAACTGATTTATTTAAAAGAGTACTTCACTGATTGCATTGCACGCCTATAACATTGTCAAAGTCATGATGGACACAGTAAAAAAAAAAAAGGTTCAAAATCGCAACCAGAGATATGATTTTTTTTCATGCATTGCACAAAGTCTGGCACCTACATTACCCACAATGCAACTTGAGAACTGACAGTTTAGTCCTAGATGTGGGTGTGTTATGCAAGTAGCATTTAGATGAGGAGCTACAGAGGGCTGCACTCACTTCTTTCTAACTCCACAGCTCAGACTGCTTTTTGTTTTCAAACTTGTAGTCTTCAGCCCCAGCCACTGTTGACTCAAGTGACATCACCTGAGGCAATATATCAGCTACAACGTTTTCACATAATCTCCCTTAACACCTGTAAATTCCCCTTTAAGGACAATATGAGTTTAGTTAAATCTTTGCAACTCATTGTTTTCTAAAGAAATCTTAAAATTACTACTTATAAAAAAATACTTAAGATGGGACCCGGCTGAAAACAGTCTTGCCAAAACCAAGCACCGCCGGCTGGCCGGAGCAAACGTTCTCATTTTACAGATTCTGTAAAATTTTGTTTTGGAAAACATTTGAGGTGAGCAAAAAAGAAATGCAGAAACAGAGTCATATTTGATCAGGGCTGCCTAGTTTGACAGTTTGATTGGAGTTCACGAGCAATGATTGACACTGCGTTAGAGACTCCTAGGAGAAGGCTTTTTTTTTTTTTTTTTTACAGATTATCTGTCTCATGTACTACTCTCAGAATATAGTGACAGTGTCAGCAAATTTAGCAAAAACTTATTTTTATAAAAATTACCAAATGTAGCTTTATTGCAACACCATGCTGCACACATCTTAACTGTGGAGTACATTTGTAGATGTGTAGGAACAAACTGTTAAGAGCTGGAGTTATTATTTTCAGACTGCTGTCAGATTAAATGTCATAACTTTTTCTCCTAGGCAGAGCCAGTGGGGAATGATGGCCACTTGCAGTCCAATCTTGTGCTTTTATGCAAATTGCACAGTGGAGCTGGAAATACCAGCAATGACACACCAATAACCTGAACCAGCACTTGAGAATTGTACACTTTTGCCAAGGTTTAAGACATTACCAAGATAAAGAAAGGCATATTTCTCTCACAGAGAAAAAGGAAGGAACAAGTACATTCTTGGATCAAACATTCTAAGTATCTAAAATGTTCAATATTTTTCAACTTTAAGCTGTGACCTATACTATCAGCATTTTAGTAACGTCTTATTGTAATATCAGCACTTAGATTAGTGTATTGTGAGCACTGCTTTTTGAAAATATAAAACTGCTGTAGGCTGATGATAGTTGTCCCCAAAATGTATATATGTATGTGTATATGTATATATACACACACACACATACATACATACATACATATACACACACACACATATATATATATATATATATTTTTCGGATTTCGGTGCCTTATTCTGGTGCCACTGATGCCTGCACTTCTCTCTGATGCTCTGAAAACGGACGTTACAGGCAACAGAAACATTGCTGCACGTGACGCTAGTTAACACTTCACTTGACAGCAGCTAACGTTAGCCTACCGCTAGCTAGTAGCTGGATTAAACACGGTTACAATGCTGACAGCTAATGCTAAACGGTGTAAAGTTTGTCTGTATTTCACTGTAGAGGATTCCGACACCGGGATGTAACAATCTGCAGCTGCTGTTGTTGGAAAAACACAGACGGTGCGTTCAATGAAACTGTTAATTTACAGCCTTGTGGTGCATTCAAAGTTGTTGTTAAATGCCCTTTTCCCATCTGGTGGTTGTTTTTTGTCATTCAACAGCTATTTACTAGTGAAATAAGTTATTGTTATAGTGATTACATTATTATTATTAAACATTTAATTTTGACGATATGGCCTTAGCAATAAACAAGCCATTCTTTAATGTCGCCATATGTTTAGTACCCTTCTTTTTTTTCGGTTCACGCACCGTTAAGGCACCGGTACCATTTTAAAAGTACCGCTTTAGCACCGGTATCCAAACCAAACAATACCCAACCCTAATATTGACTCTAGATTCAAATGTGTGACTAGATTAAATATATAATAAACAATTATAAATCTTAGAATCAAGTTCATAAAATCATTTTCTTTGCATTCATTTGATTCCCAATCAAGATACACTGGTAAGAATTGCTTTCCATTGTTAATATGTACTTAAAAACAGTTCTGAAATGCAAAATAATAGAATTTTAATCATGTGATAAAACATGCGCTTAATCGCGATTAACTATAGAAATTCAACGATTAATCGCGATTAAGAAAATGTAATTGTTTGACAGCCCTAATATATATATATATATATACACATACATATATATTTTTACAGTTGGGTATGGGGTAAAGGGTCTCAAACTCACCTGTGTGGCAACACTGATTAGTTAAAATAAAACATCTTCTAAAATAATAAGCAAATAGATGATGATGATGATGATGATGATGCTGATGATGATGATGATGATGAGATGGTATTTGAGAAAAATGTTGGAACATGACTGATTACTGTGAAGATTTAGGTATATCTCCCTGTAAAAGGATTTAGAGAATTTGGCATGTGCTAATTTGTGCTCCACTAATTGAATCTAAACTAAACTCAAAGTTACAACACCAGAATTATTTTGTTCAAGTTTGCATTTGTTTTACTTTTTGACCAGGATATTAAATATAGAGAATGTCAATGTAGCTAAGCTGACTAAGCAAAACACAAAACTACAAGTTCTCACTCCAAATCAAACAGTTCTCATGTCAGCTCCCTATCAATTTTCACTGTAATAAAAACCTTTAAATCACACATTTTTGCTACACGATCATGTCGCTATAGCATGCTCCCATTTGCTTTATACGGAGAACAGTTCTCTCTACTCAATAACAAGATAATTACTGTAACTAGTTAACAAGATCTCAAATTATTTTCTAAGATGGCAGTGAATAAGGGACACATTTGTAATTTGTGATGATTACTGTATAATTCACCATAGTCTTGTTTTTTCCTTAATTCATGCTGAGCACTTTTGGGTTGTCCCCTGACAAATAGAAGATACAGTGAAGATGAAGAGAGAGGAGGAAGAGGAGGAGAGAAACTCCAAAAGAGGAAGGCAGAGAGGAAAGATATAAGAGATGAATGAAAAGTACTCAAGATAAAAGGCATTGAGGGTTTTTAGAGGGTGAAAAAAGCAGGTGAGTGTTAAAGTACAACAAGAGAAGGGTAAATAGGCGAGAAAGTGAATGCTGAGTAACAAGGCAGGAAGTCAGGAAGAAAGGATGTAAAACTCAACAACAAAATTGAATTGAAGGCCCAGTGGAGGAGATAGGGAGACATATCTAATCTGATAATGACGAAGAAGCAGGAGGAGAAAGAAAGATAAAAGAAAGAAAAAGAGAAGCACACTGATGGTGGTAAACAAAAAGTATTGTGAGATAAAAGATATGAGGAGGGAGAGAGAAATGGAGATCAGTGTAAGAGAGGGAAAGGTGGTATAAATGTCAGCTAAACCCGATAACATCATTCCGATCTCTGCCTCTCCAACCTTCTGTGCAAATGTATAGGGTGTGTGTGTGTGTGTGTGTGTGTGTGTGTGTGTGTGTGTAATATCCTGTTATATGCTGGGCAAAATGCTCCAGTGAGTGTGTCATAATCTGAGAATGACATCTTTATTGAACAATGCCTTTCATTTCGCACAGCATTACTTCTCCTGGTGTGTATCTGTTTGAACCATCCTACAATAAAAAGCAGAGACAAACTGGCTCTTCTTATGCTACTCATGTAAATAAGCAAACAGGCTCAGAGCCAGCGGGCAGGTACTAAATAACTTGCATGTAATAAAACGTGTATCGTTCAGCGACATATATGAAAGCTTGCGCTTTGGGATGCTGCAAACTCTCACTGCACTGTTGTACGCAAAAAAGCATAAAATAAGCCTATAGATGAAGGCTAACTCCCCCTACAACCACAAACTGTTGCTTTAACATATCTTGTAAGGGTGAAAAAACATGATATGATGTGTTAATTAGTTAGCTTTAGAGTTGTTAGAGTAATTTTGGGCCAGCTAGCTGTTTACCACTGCTTACAACGGTGAAGACTGACTGGCATAATGTGACCAGATTTCTGAGACAAAATCCGGGGACATTTTCAGCTTAGAAGCGAAAATAGCTAAAAGGTAATGTTTTTTCTGTTTTTTTGTAAAACTTAAAAACGGGGACACTGCCCCAGGGGCGTCACTAGACCTAGAGCTGCGCTGGGGCACAAGCCCCCCTAGGGGGATCCATGGGTATGCTCCCCTGTAAGAAAATGTTGTCTATTTTAACTACATGATGTTTAAATACATCAATCTGGTGCACTTTAAAAAAAGAAGACTTGATTATTCTTATCTATGGATGGAAATATTTGTGCGTTAGCCTGAATTATTTTGCACTTCAGAATTATAACCATGCACACACAGGTGGAATAGTTTTTTCTTCATATTTTTGCATTAATGTCACTAGGAAGCATACCAGTAGAAATATATATTTATATTTGTAAGTGGGATATATATATATATATATATATATATATATATATATCTAAATATATATATAAGTAATATAAGTATATATAAGTAAGTGGGATTGTCTGGAATCTGGCAATATAATAACCATTATGGTGGGATACACTGGCTAAGCAATTTACAAAAATGTATGTTCTGACATAAATAGTTTACATGAGAATACATTATAATTTTGGCCCAAAGTTGGATACCTTGTAGAAATTACTCGCAAACCATTTGTCACAGCAACTGGCACTAATATCATTGAAAAGCTTAGATTCTGGTTGCAGTGGTTGTGCTATCTGTCAGAGGGAGAGCAGGAGTGCGGTTGTGAAGAAGTTGGTAATTTCATGGCGCAGATTAACACTTTTTCATACACTATATCAGAGTCACATTCTCATTAGGGGCTGAGCCCCCCTAAAGGTCAGATCCTAGGATTGCCCCTGTTGCTAATTCATACTTTTACTCCACTACACCTTAGGGGGAAATGTTGTAATGTTTACTGCACTACATTTATCTGACAGCTTTTGCTTTATTGCTTCACGCTGGGCTTGTTTCTGCAACAGCTCATTGAGTATTGGATACAATTAAAACTATTGAGGAAATATTTTCCTTTGACATTGGTCCAGTATTAAACGAGATCGCTGTAGTCGGCAACGGCGAAACAAGCTGCAATGTAAGTTAATAGGACGTCAATTGTCCAGCTTGTATTTACGTTCATAAAAGTGCTCGTTTTGCCACTGACAGGCTCAGATTTATATTCTAAGTGTCTGACAACATTATAGAAAT
Source organism: Sander vitreus (assembly GCF_031162955.1). Classification (NCBI taxonomy): domain Eukaryota; kingdom Metazoa; phylum Chordata; class Actinopteri; order Perciformes; family Percidae; genus Sander; species Sander vitreus. The sequence continues at coordinate 14,127,454 of NC_135860.1, forward strand.
GAGGTCGACCTTTCTGTTAAAGAGTAAGATCCTTTTTAAAAACATAAAAAAGTCTGCGAAACTGCATTCGCTAAACCCACCAGACTCCATGTAAATAAACAGTAATTTCAGCATCGGAAAATGGACATTCTAGAACATCTCTGAGCAGCGCACACAGACTATACGTTTGGTCAATGTTTTCTTTCTTTCATTCCAATTTTGGGTCTGTCAGTCACAGTGAAAACACTGGGGATGTCTGGTCACCCTAGACTGGCAGCAAATAAATCACGCTGTCACTTTTGCAGCTTTGCTAACTAGCAAGCTACTTGCTAATGTAGCTTGTGCCCACAGCCTCAAGCTAAGTAGCAAGCAGATTGCCTTATGTTGGCAAACATTGCAGCTGTTGTTTGCAAAAAATCTCCAAAACCTAACTGTATGCTACCGGCCCAGAAGCAGACAGCAGACAGACACAGTTAGTGACTAGCTGGTGAACATAGTGGAGCATTTTAGCAGCTAAAGAGACAGATGTTTCCCTCAGTAGAAGTTGGTAGAGACCAAAAACTGAGCTGAAAGAGAGTAAATATTGGACAATCATCCCGTGGTCTGTAACACGACTAGTTGTGAGATATGGCATTTGTGCTGCATTTATGTGGTGTTAGAAAAATGGGAAAAATGTGTTCCCCACTGGCAAAATTTATGTGAACGCCTCCTCAATTCGGAACGTTAACATTGGAAGATTGGGGTGCCCTTCTAGTTCTCAAAAGTGATTTTGGGTTTAATCAAAAGATTATTTCCCTCACCTTGTGATTCCCTCTTATAGCCTACCATCACAGCACTCCTTCCTAAACTCCTAACTTAATTTAATCAAAAGAGATGATTTCTCAAAGGGATTAACAGCAGACAATTGTTTCTCTCTGTCGGCCTTACAGTACCAATCTTTTCTTCTACTGTCGATATTACGCACACTGTGGCTGCCACTATCACGTGTGGCAGCCACAGTGTGCGTGGGAGGATGACTCTGTATGTGAACGTGACATCAAATTTGTGAGCAGAAATGAAGGCTCTTTTATCAATGAATGCTAAACCATATACACAAACACACGTATCGCTGTGAATCTTAATTCACAACTAATTTACAGACTTATTGCAGTCTATCAGCCCCTGGTTATGACAGTGAATAAGCAATGGGCATTTAGTTATTGATCCACAGATGGAGAGTGTGAACTATAGAACAGAATGCATCAGAATCTCCATCACAGACCCGCTGGAACTGTAATAGACATTTCCAGCAACATCTAAGCTGAGATGGAAATTTTAAAAAAAGCCACAGCATTAAACTAATATGTGGTGAGATGGATAAGTGTTGCTCCGTGGTTTAGCTGGTGGCAGTAATAGCTAAGTGTGGGGCACTCATTGGGTCCAATTCGCACAAGGCTACCATTAATAGTCAATGTGCATTGATTGCAGATGGCTTCAGGTGAAACCCCAATGGCTGTGGTACCATTATATTAGTGAAATGACAGCAAAACTGATATCAAGAAGCATGAAAGCATTTCTGATTGACTGTTTCAGCCCTACAAGAGGTTGAGGCTATGTGTGTTTGTGTGCCGTGTGTGTGTGTGTGTGTGTGTGTGTGTGTGTGTGTGTGTGTGTGTGTGTGTGTGTTTGTATGTTTACGTGTGCATCTATTGAATGACAGGGTTGATTTTGGCTGAGTGTATTTAACATTCAGTGCATATCTACTTGATGCAAAGCCACACAAACTGTTTCGTCAATCCTACAAAGACCATCATTAAAGTCATTAATTGGCTGGAGCTGACACACATCTGGGTCCTTTGGTCTATCTCGGGAGCCTGAGAGCTGACAACATAATGTGTACACTGTGGACACAGCTCAGATGTGCCTCTGCTTATATTTGAAGAAAACCAATCTTAAACAAAAAGGTAAAGACATTAAAGAAGTAGTCCCTATTTTGGGAAATATGTTTTCTTGCCAAGAGTTAGATGAAAAGATCAATACCACTCTCATATCTGTGCACTAAATATGAAGCTACATCCAACAGCTGGTTAGCTTAGCTTAGCATAAAGACAGGAAAACAGCTAGTCTGTCCAAAAGTAACAACGCCTGCCTACCAGCACCTCTAAAGCTCACTAATTAGAGAAAATCTGGGGATTTACAGTGTTAACTATTTCATTAACTATTTCTTGGCCTGCTGCAGGGACTTGAAAATAACCCTTCATACAACCAGAAATTGTTGTTTGAACACTTTAACTATACTTTATAGCACATTATGACTTAAACAAACAAGATATAATTAGCTTTACAGGTGCTGGTGGGAAGATTTTGTCATGTTTAGACAGAGCTAGATTAGCTGTATCCCCCTGCTTTCAGTCTTTATGCTAAGCTGAGCTCCCACCTCTAGCTCCACTTAACTCAGACATACATAACAGACATGAGAGTGGTATCTCTAACTCTCAAGTACCAAAACGTTAAACACCTGTATATGAGATCATTGGTGTCAGTATGAATATAGGTACGTCTGCCCATGGATGCATGTTAATGTGTTTTACCTGAACTTCCCGTGCATGGTAGGCTATGATGAGGCCCAGCAGTATGACTGTGGACAGGCTGATCAGACACTTCAGAGCCAGAGAATACATGGAGCTCTGTAGAGAGAAAATTGACACATACACCTTTAGAAATATGCAGCACAAACATAATACACATTTCAGGTCGAATTTGCTACGATGGTTGTTTTAGTATTCAAAGTACAATGACAAAAAACATCAATGAAAGATCCCACACTCATGATAGTCCACATTCTGTCATTAGTCTGTTGCAACTTGGAGCGAGTTCCACCATGTTCTCTCTCCACTGCTAAAATGGCATGTGTAGTGTACCATAGCAGCACTGCTTCAGCATAGACAATAAGAACTAACATTTACAGAAGTAGAAAGGAAGTATTCCACCTGTCAATATCACTGCAGCCGAGCTCTAAATCCTCTGCTTGTCTGGTTTCATAGGGCCTATAATCAGTGCACTGGGGATCTACCGATCAATACAACTCATAGCACTTCAGTGGCTTCTTTAACCCCCCCTCACACATTCAGAACACAGCAACGAGTTATCATATGCATGTGCACACACATATAGACAAACACATGCACACATTTCCAAAAAAAACATACAACTGCACACACTTAATCTAAATTAAGAAATACAGATGATATAGCCATAGGGAAAATGTGTATTAGATTGTTTTTGTTAGCTGTTCTATGTGTGTGAATATATATACATTGGTATAACGTATACAATCTTAAAGTGGTAACAGTATCTACAGTATTATAGTGGAGCTTGGAGTGGCTAGTTTAAACATTGTAAGAGAAGAACGAAATCTTGAGCTCCATAGGGTTTAGTGGAGTTACATTTTTTTAATGATATATCTCCAAAAGAACAAGAGATAAAATAGTTTATTTTTGCATACTATGTAAGATAACTATGTAACATAAAATATGCATTTTACTCCTCACTTTACACATTTTGCTTTATTGCACCACCTTTATTATTTAGCGGTCCACAAATCAGTACTATATAGTTCAGTCTTTTCACATGTTTTCAGCAAGTATTTGTATCTGTGGCTGTGCCTGTACTAACTGTGCCCCCCCACCTTTGAAATCAAAATTCTGGCCCTGATCAGAGAGGAAATGGAGCACTGGATATCACAACTTTAAAAAGATGTCTAAAAAGTAGGGCTGTCAGCGCACGCGCATCGCAATGCGATTATAGTCGACGCACACATTAATTTTTAATCGCATTAATTTATTTTACATTTTACTCGGCTTTGTGTCGTGCCTAACGGCTACTATTTTGACCCTTTGGCGCCGCCGTACTAACATAACACATCTTCTGCTGCAGAATGCAGGCAGGCTGCCGGCATGGAGAAAGACAGCGGCAGGACGGCTCAGTAGACAAGTCGAAAGCCATATGCACATTGTGTAAAGCCGAATTAAAATATCACCGAAGCACGTCAAGCTTGAGCTACCACCTACGAGCTAAGCATATTAACGTGACGCAGTTCGATGCTAGCTGGCTCAGGCAAAGCACTATTTTGGAGAGTGCTACTTGCCAACCTGTGGATGAAACCAAATCCAAAACAATTACTACAGCTCTTGCAAAATGGGTGGCAACTAACTGCAGACCTGTCAGCATCGTAGAGGACTCGGGTCTTAAAGACGTACTACGGTTGACATGTTCTGACCCGTCTTATACACTGCCACTGAGGGGGACAGTAGTTTTCACGCATACACAGCCTGTATGACACGGAGAAAGCAGCTAAACTGGAACTGCTGCAAAGTGCAAACGCTGTCTCATTAACCGGTGATCACTGGACGTCAGTGAGTAATCAAAATTATTTAGGAGCATTAAACACTATATTGACTTGGCTGACTTTGCACTCGCTTGCCTTAACGGTAGTTGTTAGTGTTACATCTCTGTCAATTGTTCTCAACTTGCTAAAATGTAAAGGTTAAATGTCGTGCTGTGGCATCTGGTTTTTGGACCATTTTGTTTGTACTGTATAAGCAATGTGTTAATGTTACATCTCAGTCAATTGCTGTGGTGTTTTAGTTAGGTACTTGGAGGAATTGTGCAATAAATAACAGATTCACACATTTGTTTACAGTAAATAAATAATAGTCAAGTTCATAAAGTCACTTTCTTTGCATTCATTTGATTCCCAATCAAGATACACTGGTAAGAATTGGTTTCCATTGTTATTATGTACTTAAAAACAGTTCTGAAATGCAAAATAATAGAATTTTAATTGTGATAAAACATGCGATTAATCGCGATTAACTATAGAACTTCAGCGATTAATCGCGATTAAAAAAATTTAATCATTTGACAGCCCTACTAAAAAGCTGAGGTAATAAGAAAGCATGCAAACTTGCCAAAAACAAAAAGATTATGTGGAGGAAATGTTATTCAACTTCACCTTCTGTTATTCTTTGCTTTAACCTCATCCATAATTGTCATGCATCAGGAAACCTTGTTAGCCATGCTGGTGACATGGCTCTCTAGGGATGGCAATGTCAGTCTTTCTGTTGGCTGTATGTTGGTTCACCACTTTGTTCCAGACTGAAATATCTAGACAACTATTGGATTGAATTTCATGACATTCTCTACACACATTCATGCCCCACACAGAATTAATCCTACTGACTTTGGTCGACTTTTCATTCAGCACCACCATCAAGCCAAAGATTTCACTTATTCTAATGACCTGGTGATCCCCTGACTTTTCCTGTAGCGCCACCAGGAAGTTGTAATTTTTTGTACCAGAGTGAAATGTCACGACAACTATAGGATGGATTGCCATTACATTTTTGGTAAAGACATTCTTGTTTCCGACAGAATGAATCCTACTGACTTTGATCATCCCCCGACTTTCCCCGAGTGCCCCCATGAAGTTGACAATTTAAAAAAACTACTGGATGGACTGTCATGAAATTTGGTACAGGTATTCATGGTTCTTTGGTTTATGACCAAATACTTTCTGAAACAAACATTATACTTGTAAGCTAGTCAACATTATACCCGCTAAAGATCAACATGCAAGTATTATCATTGGGAGCATGTTAGCATTTAGTGTTTTGTTCAAAGGACTGCTGTGCTTAAGTACAGCTTAAGTAGAGCCGCTAGTATGGCTATCGACTCTTAATCTTATTTTTCATTATCAGTCATTCTATTTTATCGCACTATCATGATAGCATGCTTTTGAGCAAAGTCAAGTAAAGTCAATTTGAAAAATATACGACAACCTTTAGATCCAAAAACAAACCAACCAACCAACCAAGTAACAAACAAACAAACAAACAGAGAAAAAAGGAAAAGCTTCTTCCAGGATGTACAGACATGCCATAGGTGCTTAGTAATTTTCTCAGTCAGCAGGCCACTGTAGTTTTACGTCACTCAACAGGAGTAGAGTAATTTGTTGGGGACTACTTTCAGCAGCAGATTAATATGCCTTTGGTGATCTGGTATCTAAAGCAGGACGGTGTATGAAGGAACCCAGTGCAACAGTGTGGCTCATTGATGTGTTGTTAATAGTTTTTGGATAACAATGGAGCTCTACGGCACAGAGGAATAAGATATATTACATCATCAATTCATTATTGGTGTTGGTCTGGTTTTGGTCTTTTCTATAAAAAAAATATAGACTTATCCTTTGAATTTTGAGAAAAGAAGAACTAGCATGCTAACTACATTGTTTTCTCTTTGTCTATTTCTCATAAACAAGGATCAGTACAGGTTAGACTGATTTTACCAGAAAATGGATTTTGTCGTAGTTTACCAGGTTTCAGGTGTCATTTCTTAATTTTCTTATTGAGTATTTTAGAGTCAATATTTTTTCACTTGTCAAATATCAGGAATCAGCAGTCAAACAAAACATTAAGCTTGACTCATCATTTCAAGTTTAGAAGTAAAACAAGCTGCATTCAGTGCTTTAGTTTCTAAAAGCCAACTGACTTGCTTAATTGATTCATTCGCCTCCATCAGATCAAGGACTATGTCTTTAAACACAGAATATATTACGCAAAAAACATGCATTCAATTTCGGGATCACCGAGTTAACGTGACGAACACAACAGGCCGATGTCCTCTTCAAGAGAAGAGCTGAACCACCTTAAGACCGCATCATCTCAGATCAGACATTTCAGCTATTGAGTAGGATGCTGTTCAGCATTCATCGCCAAATACTCTAATAATAATAATAATAGTAGTACATTTATTTTATATAGCACTTTAAAAAGGTACGCAAAGGCACTTTACAAGGTAAACACAAAGAAACACAATAGCAAGATCAGTATAAAAACATCAAAAACAACTAGAGATAAATATGAAAAAGGTGCAGCAAAACAGGATAGAAACAAATTGAAACAGCTAAGTTGGTTACAGGTTAAAAGCAGCTTTAAAAAGATGGGTTTTGAGTGCAGTTTCTTCTTCTTTTTTAAATAATTTTTTAAAATATTTTTTCCATTTTAAAACATACAGAACATACAAACACACTAGAACAAGAACAACCAGCCTCTCCCACCCCACACCCTCCGCGGTCTTGAGGAAAAGAAAAGAAAAAATAAAACAAATAAACAAAAACAAAAACAGAAATCACACCTTGCCTAGTCGCTCTCCTCTACTTCTTGTGATGCTGCGGTCATTAGGACTGATACTGATACTTGCATCAGTTTAGCATAAATCCTGGACACTAATCCTCTCGCAGTTAAAATCAACAAGCCATTTAATGATTGGGTGGGTCTCAAGACTGTTTCCCCATGGTATTCCATAACATTTTAGGGCTGACCTTAAGTGAAGATAAAGGAAGAAGGATGTCCTAAGGATCTCAAAGCTAGCTCTCAGGTCCTCAAAACTCAACATACCTTCCCCATTGAATAACTGGTCTAGAGTATAAATACCTCTGTCACTCCACTGGTTACAAACAAAAGGTTTGTTACCAGACATTGAGTGTATGTTGTGCCAAATTGGGGTTTTCAAATGCCACTTATTGGTGTAGCGTAGTTGCTCCTCCACCTGTTTAAAGTTGGTCAATGTGTTGGTGATAATAGGGCCATTTATTATTCCAAATATACTGCCGGATTAAGGTATCAAGTTTCTTCCAGAAATGTATTGGTGGGGGTAAGGGGATCATTGTACTTAAGAAATTCACACAAGGAACTATGTTCATTTTAACAACAGCAATCCCGGACCGTAGCGATGCCGGCAGCGCAGACTAATTAGCCAGATCCCTTTGAACACTACTTAGTATAGTTTCATAGTTGTCCTGGACAACTCGCTCTAGCGATGCATGAATGGTGATGCCCAAATATGTAATTTTGCTTTGGGTTGGAATTATATCACTAATAGCTGATGTCACCTGTTTGTTGTTCAACAGGAGCAGATTAGATTTATTCCAATTGATTTTATTTCGGAGATTGAGCCAAATTCTTTAAAGATCTTAAGAATTTTTGGAACAGAGTCCTCAAGGTCAGATATGTACAGCAAAATATCATCTGCAAATAATGATATTGAGTTGTTATTGGATTTCATCTGGACATTACATATTTTATGTTGCCTTATGGCATGGGCTAACGGTTCAAGAGAGATCGCAAATAGCATGGGAGAGAGCAGGCATCCCTGTCGCGAGCCCCGCGCGATGGGGAATGTCTGTGAATGCAGGCCATTGGTTAAAACTATGTCCGTGGGATTCGCATATAAAGTATGTACCATGTCAATGAATTTGGCTCCCAAACCAAGCCTCTCCATTACTTGCCACAAGTAGTTCCACTCCAGGCGGTCAAAAGCCTTTTCCGCGTCCAGTGATAAAACTGCTGCTGTTGTTGGAAGGTTTTTGACTTCTTCTATTACATGGAGTAATCTGCGTATATTGTCTGTAGCTTGGTGCTTTGGTATAAACCCTGATTGGTCGGAGTGGACTAGTTTCTCAATGAAGCATTCTAGGCGTAGTGCCAAGACTTTGGAATAAAGCTTAATATCAGTCCCAATGAGGCTGATGGGCCTGTAGCTCGAGCACTCCATAGGATTTTTGCGTGTATGACCGAAATTAGTGCAGTGTTGGTTTGTTGATGAAAGGTGTGTCGGATGTCGGATCCGGATTGCAGGAGGATTCATACAGCTTTGAATAAAAGGATTGGAAAGTGGCAGTGATATCTTTTGGATTCGTTGAGATACCACGGTCTGTGCGGATGCTATTGATAGAAGCTCTGGACTCGCTTTGTTTTAATTTCAGAGCTAACAATTTGCTTGGTTTACAACCATTAAAATAGTAATTTTGCCTCACTCTGTGCATTATGAATTCAGCTCTCCTTTTTAGCAAGTCATTTAGCTCTGCTCGATTTGTGACTAAAAGAGTATGTGTAGGTTTAGAAAAGCACATCTTTAGAGACTGCTCTAACTATTTACAACGTTCTTCCAACTCCGCAATCCTTGCCTCTCTCTTTTGGGTGCAATTTTGAAGTTAGCAAGTGATGTGGAAAGTCTGAGATGTTTGGGGGGAGAGTTCCAGAGGGAGGTGGGAAGCAACGGAGAAGGCCCAGTTCCCCCAGGTTCGGGGCTTGGGGTGGGTGAGAGGGGAAAGGAGGTTGGCATCTGTGGATCTGAGGTTGCGGGTGGGTATGACGGTGCAGGTGGTCAGTGAGGTAGAAGGGGGCGAGGTAATTGAGAGCTTTGTAGGTGATAAGGAGGATTTTGAAGTCAGTGGAGGTCTAGGAGGACTGGAGTAATGTGGTCTCTGGTGCTGGAGTGAGTGAGTAGACAGGCTGCTGAGTTTTGGATATATTGTAGTTTTTTGAGGAATTTGGTGGGTGTGCTGTACAGAATGCTGTTGCAGTAGTACACTCTTAATCTATGTGTGCACGCTGAGTTTAGACACATAACTCAGCCTTTTCCTTCATGGTGTTATTAAGTAGAACCTACATTGCATTTTGGGTTCATGAATATATATTGCAAGTCAGCCTCTTGGAAAATAGAGTGTGTTAGTGTGTTACTGTGTCTATTTAGGGTCTCCATAGATGCTTCATGGCCTTAATGGTATTAATTTAGCATCACACAAACACAAACACACAAACACACACACACACACACACACACACACACACACACACACACACCTCTGAGAGGATTGAAAATGAGACTGGGTGCCATTAGCACACACAAACACATACAGACATCCACACACAAACAATGAGAGCATTAACTTAGTGTTGTTCATTTGTGGTGGTTATGGGCCACTGCACAACACTGGGAAACCTATCCTAGCTTTGGCTCACCACTGATGGCTGGCTCAAAGCTCTAGCTGTCTTTTGGTCTTTTTTTGCTCATACTCTTTCCCTGTCTTGGTCTGTCTCTCCTCTGCTAACATCTAATTTGTACTCACTGAAGCGATCTGGGTGCAAAGGAAGCCAACACTGTTGTGCTAATGAGAAAAATGCAGACTTGTATTTCAGCATTGTATGTATCTGTTTGAACACAGTCAGACTGGTGAGCTGAAATGTGATTTGCTTGGAGTTTACTTCTTATCTCTCTCTCACCTCTCTCGCTGCATTTACCTCAAGCCGTCTGTTGGCTGCTCGTTTTTTCCCCCCAGTTCTGCCCATCACACTGTCAAGAGCATTTTGTTTACGCCTGTTTCCACTTCACTTACTTTGCCTATATAGTAAATGACTCGACTGTGACAGAGACATATGTGCCTACATGCTTGCCTTCTGTTTATTTTGGCTTATTTAACTCTCTCTTCTAATTGGCTGGCAGGGGTCCATTAATTTCTAGTAACTGGACACATCTGATGGCATTCTAAATGAATGCACCTGTATCAAACTCTAGATAAAGCAACAACGAGGCTTAAGGTTTGTTGGTAAGCTGCAGACTTGCATGTGGACAGCTGATGCACACACGCTTCAATTAAACACACTACAACCTGTGGCACTAGAAAAGAGGGTGGCGACCTCACGACAAAGAGAGAGAAAGAGCTCCTTTGGTTGTTGTATTGAGCTGAATAACAAGACAAATATCCTAAATATCCTGGGTATGGGTGCTGCCATTTTGTAATTTTGGAGCCAGAGTTTGTGCCCCGACTACACCCACCCGACCAATCGCTAGTCAATCCCAGCTGTCAATCATGGTGTTCACCTCATATTTACTGCATCGAATAACTAATATAAACTGAACTAATCAGAAAAATGAACACATGAACAATCAACGTGATAAGAACTACCTAAAATGACAGAAACCATCTTTGGAAAAAAAACATCCGACGTGATTTTTTAGTTTGGCCTATGTCATATCTGCTTTGATGGAGGGGGTGGGATTTATGACCTATACTGCAGCCAGCCACCAGGGGGCGATTAAGATGTTTTGGCTTCACTTATACAGTCTATGTGTCAACCTCTAGTTTAAACTAGTTCTTGATGAACAGCAGGTGAGCAGAGCACCTACCCAAAATCTTGTCATCACAGTGTACCGGTACAAGTACAGGTGGTAATAATCAAATCAACAATGACTGAATTGTATTGTGCGCTGGTTCACTGTCACACTGTTGTGGCTTAGTGGGACACTTGAATAGAACAGAGCCATAATTACTGTTAATAATAACACCTGTGCTTTTCCCACTATGACAAGTCAAAATATGTGAAAGGCAAAAAGGCTTAGTGCTGGGCCAACGGACAATGATGTTGTTCATCAAGAAACCGCATAACAACTTGCAACTCTCTTTAAAACCACAAACAATAGCTGCATAGTATCAACCTCACAAATGTAATCCTAAATCAGTTTGTTATGATGATTCTGGACATCCAAATTAACAAACAAATACTTTTGAATGAATGTTAGCTTGACGTTCGTGGCCTTTGTACAACCACATACTAACGGTAAGATGTGGAGTGTACAACTTGCTGGATACTATCCCTGACATATACTGTGTATATTTGCGTGTTTGCATATACTGTGTATATTTGCGCGTTTGTGTGTGTATGCGTTATGTGTGTGTGACCCTTCTTCCTTCTTTTTGTCCAGCTGTGCATAAGTGTGATTGGTGTGTATTGATCAATGGCTTGGTGGGCAGCATGTGGAGAAAATGAGCTTTTTTTAGCTTCTTTAGTTCAATCAGCAGTCAGACACACACACACACACACACACACACACACACACACACACGCTAAACCAGGTAATATCTAGATGAGGGTTTTCCCCAATTGTCCCCACCTCACCCTTATTGACACACAGATGTGAGATCAAATACATGTCAATTACCAACACATTACTTATGTAGTGATAAGTCACTCACTACATGTAATGCCTATGAAAGGTGTGTGTGTGTGTGTGTGTGTGTGTGTGTGTGTGTGTGTGTGTGTGTGTGTGTTGTAATGAGTTTAGCCTTGGTGGTCTCTCCCTGTCAGAGCGATGCTTTCTTGCAATCAGTCTCCAGGGAAACAGGCAGTAGACAGAAGAGCCATGTCATCTTATCAGGATAAACACACACAGGCAACTGCACATCAACACACGCCATTACGGGCCTATACACTCAATTAAATCCAGACAAAGGGAGATGTGAATACACACACACACACACACACACACACACACACACACACACACACACACACACACACACACACACACACACACACACACACACACACACACACACACACACACACACAGGTGCATCTATGAGAACTAATATGACAGATTTGAATACATAAAAACAAAAGACACACTCTTTAGGTGTGTGAACAGAGAGGAGATGACGTATATCGACATGATTGTTTACTTTACCGGTGGATGATGCAAGTTCTAACACACCCATGTCTACCAACATACTCACACATACAGAGAGAGGTAGCCTAGCCTTGTAACACTAAAAGAATTGAGCATATTTGTACCCGTTAGTAGCAAGACCTGTGGGATCTACCGTCTCTTAAAAAGCCTGTGATCTAGAAGATAAAGGGAGTGTGGAGTGGAGCAAAAGAGAGGAGGAGGTGGAGGAGAGGAGGAGGAGAGCAGTGCAGAAGTGCTGAGATGGCTGATAGCTCCTTTAGAGAATATGAGCAGTTTGTGAGTTTAATTCCCTGATGATCTTCATGTACTGTCTGGAAAGCAGCATGCAGCCACTGCGAGAGGCCTCGCAGAGAAAGTCCTGGAAAGGTCTCCCAGTAAATGTCTGTGAGAAATGTCATAGATAGGATAGTGAGGGCGGGGACAGAGAGACGGAGGTGGCGCAGGGGAAATGTGGGAGATGTTGTAAGCCTGCTGAGAAAGCAGTTACCCCCTTAAAGAAATGGAGACATTTTTAAGACTCGCCAGGGGAGGAACATAAACACTCCCTGTAAGTGAGAAGAAAACAGGAAGGGAAGCAAGGAAAGGGAGAATAGAAACGAGCACTGCTTCAAATCGTTGAAAATATCGCTGCTTGTGGTGAGAAGTGGGTACACACTGTAGGTGTTGAGGTGTCAAGTGTGACAGGTGAAGTTGACAACAGCTGTGCATTCCCTCAGAATAGCAATGTTCCTTTGTAGGCCTGAAACGTGATGTGGAGCTGGTGCCCTGTGGAGCCACATAGGCCTTTGTAAAATGAGGCCTCAGTTATTCTCAGATAGACACGTCAGACCGGGAATCCCTTATAATTTAACCTGTTCCACATAAAATCAATAATAAAAGCTCATAAAAGTTTTTTAAAGAGGAAGTGTCCTCATACTGCTGCATGACTGTTGTCAAGGTCCTGTGTCGGTGGCAAACAAAATATATAATGTGGAGTTAAAAATACAGGGTGATGCTTGCTCACCTGTACTTAAGATGGCTGCAGACCATGCACTTGTCTCTCTTCACCATACACCACCCTGGGGAAACTCCAGCTCAGGGCTGTAGTACTTGAGTCTACAGCCCTGTAGACCTGTTGACTCGTTGGTATTTGGACTCGGACTTGTCTCGGACTCGGGCATTGGACTCGCCAAATATTCTAGTTGGTCTCGACCAGTGATGCCAGTAACGCGTTATTCTAATCTGACCACTTTTTTCAGTAACGAGTAATCTAACGCGTTACTATTTTCCAAATTAAAGTTACTTATCCAAGTCACTGTGCGTTACTATTTTTGTCATTTTCCTTAGTAAAAATATATATTTTTGCTTTCTTCTTGCGTCTCGGGGAGTGAAGTAACGTATGCGACAAGTCACGTTTTCAGCATGAGGACAGGTCACGTTTTCAGCATGTGGACAGTTCACTTGTACCACGCAGTGACACAAACGTAATCGTAAACAATAATGGAGGGAGGAGAGAGAGATGTGCGTTTTCTAGCTGGAAATGCAGTCACTATTTTGAGTTTGTGTCAGCTAAAGACGGCAATATTAAGGTTTGTTGTACACTCTGTGCTGGTGGCGACAAAGTGCTTTCTAGCTACAAAAACGCTACGTCAAATTTGAAGAAACATTTGGAGTCGCAGCACTGCAGTCAAACTTACAGAGCAAGTCCCACCAGGTGGTGCGAAGCAGAGAGCATGAGGTCCCCCACCACCCAAACAACAAAAGCTGGACCTCGGTGCAAAACCAGTAAGTGGGGGAGAGTTGGAGAAGTTTATCGGGCAGTATGTTGTAGCGGAAATGCTGCCCTTAACACGGTTGACTCGCTCTCTTTCGTGCCATAATAAACAAGATCCCTACTACTGACAATGTCGAGCTGCCTCACAGTAAACCGGTTGCCATTTTTATGTTGAGGCTGTGGGGGTGTTGTCGGCAGTTGTTCAATGTAACTAATAAAGTAATCTAACTTTGTTACTTTTAAAATCAAGTAATCTGTAAAGTAACTAAGTTACTTTTTCAAAGTAACTGTGGCAACACTGGTCTCGACCGAGTCCAGCACTATATGCTTTTGTTCTAAAGTATCTTTCTCCTTCAAAACAAAACTATTGACGGGCGCCCAGATAGCTCAGTTGGTAGAGCGGGCACCCATATATAGAGGTTTACTCCTCGACGCAGCGGGCCGCAGGTTCGATTCCAACCTGCAGGCCTTTGCTGCATGTCATTCCCCCCCGCTCTCCCCTTTCATGTCTTCAGCTGTCCTGTCAAATAAAGGCCTAAAATGCCCAAAAAATAATCTAAAAAAAAAAACTATTGATGAAGCACGCTCGTTCAGAAAACAGGTATTAGTTTAATTCAAAATCCATCTAGAACAGGCACCGAGAATGGTCGCCTGGTATACACCTGGCTGCATCATATATATAGTAGACTACCTCAATCATCAGGTATAAATCATTGTCATTTTGGCCACAGACAATGTCAGCGAGCACTTTGTACTATGAATTCTTCAGGACAAGTAATAAGTTCAAGAATGGGAACATTTCCTTTTTATATTTTAAGTAAATAATATGGCTTAATTTGATCCTATAGTGTGTTACTCTGCACTTGCATTCTGATTATTACAAATATTTGTAAGCAAAATTATCATCTTAAAATAGAATATATACTGTCTCTCATATCACATAAATTATAAACAGGTAGGTAAGTGGTCTTGAGGAGGATTCTTTTTTTTCTGTCTCGGTATTGACCGTCTCTCATTTGGACTTGGTCTTGACTTGAACTTGAACCTCTTTGTACTTGGTCTTGATTTGGTCTCGACTAGTCCTGGTCTTGGACTCGACAAAGGTGGACCTGACTACAGCCCTGCTCCAGCTCTTCCCATATCCATTGTATTTTGACTCATTCACTCATGGCACTACTCATTATCAGTCCCTTCAGGATTTCGCGATCGCGCCAATTCACGCAAATTCAACCAATCAATCACCGTGAATTTGGTGTGACTCGCAATTTTGACCAATCACCGCAACTTTTCCGCAAATTTGACCAATAACTGGAGTTTCCCGCGACTTTAACCAATCCCACGTGGACTCTGAGAGCCACTGACCAAGCGGGAGTGAGAATGGGTTGATAATTTCCTTGTTTCTGATATGAAGACGAGACGTGTGTGACTCGAACATCTCACATTTACCAACAAAACGTACAGTGAAAGACCGTGCAAAACATCTCAGACCGCCCTGCCAACCTTTATACATTTTAACATCAATGTACGCTGTAACGTTTTTTCACTCTAAAGTCGCTGAAAGCTGCTGTCGTTTCAATCCTGTCGGCTCTCTGCAGTGGGCGGGGCTGCACATTTCCCCCCGCGACTGACGTGCGCACACACACACAAACATACACACACAAACGCACACGGTCGATGCAGGAAAAACCGGAGATGAGACGACACAATGACCTAAATTGAGGACAGCTACGCTCGTTATTGTAAGTACAATGATAAGTTTAAGGGGTGGTTCAGAATTTTGGACATAGGACCTCATTTCCAAGTTAGCCAGTGTGTTATTTATCAGTGGAGACCGTTTTCAAGGGTAGTTTTATTTCTAACATTATTCTATCAACACAGACATTTACATCGATAGTCTGGCGTTATAATTTATTTGCCTCGGGTGTACTGTGGAGTGAGTAAGACCACCAAACGACTACGTTTTTAGTGGCAGGCTAGCAGATACTGTTGACTTGCGCTAGCCTAGCACCAGCAAACTCTGCAACTAGAAGAACTGGATGAAAAGTGTTGAAAACTGTCTCCACTGATAAATAACATACTGGCTAACTTGGAAATGAGGTCCTATGTCCAAAATTCTGAACCACCCCTTTAAAGTCCAATAAGTACTTTATCAAACCATATGAATGTGTGTCCAAGGCCAGGATAGGAAATGAACTAACAATGTAAAGATCAACAAGCCACTGACACATATGTTCAAATTTGATTCATTCAATAAATTATTATTTTTTGTCTTAAATCCACCAGCCATTTTCATATTATACCAACATTTGCAGCATCCTGAGCCTTTTTGGTTACTATGAAATCTTAGCCCAGAGTAATTTTATTCTCCCCAAAACAAGTTTCCTTTTTATTTTTAAAAGAACTATAAAAAAAAATAAAAAACTTTTTTTGCAACTTTCACTGTCTTCATTACAACAAACATACAAAAGACATCGCAACTTTTATCGCAATGTTTTACAAAAGCTCCCGCGAAATCAGGCATTTTGCGCCACAACAATCTAAAAAAAAGGCCGCGAAATCCTGTAGGGACTGTCATGTTAATGATTTCCATGTTTTCTTAAATGTTTATATTCATTTGTAGTTTGCCCTTTAAGGGGACGTTTGTGTGAGCTTCCACTTTTTTTGCAAGAAAGAGCCAATTTGTAACATTCTTGACACTCTAAAGATGTACATTATACAGACTCATGTCTCTAAATAAGTTATTGTCGGGGGTGCTTTTGTGGGAAAACACTCAATTCTGCCTGCAGGGCAAATTACATATTTCACATTCATGAATTATTTTATCATCCAATATTCACTCTGCATAATCTATCGGGCTCAACAACTGTGATTGGACATTTACAGTACAAGAATTTACTGCCACTGCCTAAAGCGCTAAATATCAATGGTGAGAGAAGTATTCAGATTTACAGTTGAAAATTAGCCAGCTGGCGAACATTGGCACATTTACAGTAATTGGGGGCCAAGCAGCGAAGCTGCAAGGCACCGTTAGTGATTCTACCTTTTCTTATTATTACACATCTTTCCTCTGCCATAGGAGTCTATGGCAGCCCATAGAACCATACAGTAAAAAGTTGTGAAATTTGGCACCTTGATTCGAGACAGTCCCATAGTTCATTTCACCAAGTTTTAGGTCTGCACCATAGGCAGTCTAGCACCACCAATGGGTCAAAGTTGGCGTTGCATCCATGCGATTAACTTTTGAACCGTATGCCTGATTTTGAACATCAAGATATAGTTGGAATCGTTGGATGACGCCGAACTCAACGCATCCTATGATGTCAATATCTGCCATGTTGGACCTTCCGCCATATTGGATCTGATCAAAAACACTAAAAAGTTTTCACAGTTGACAGAATTGGTCCGATTTTCACAAAACTTGGCACAGATGATCTTAAGACCATGCCTCACAAAAGTTATTCCATTGCGTATTGATATTTGAAAGTGTTTGCCCGTCATAGCCAATCGAAATCGACGGTGAAGCCGCCAAACAGGAAGTGAACTCATATCTTGGCAAGTCTTTCACTTATCAACACCAATCTTAGTACATAGTTACAGGGCCCAAATAGGAAGAGGCTGAATACATGTGTTTACCTTAGACCTATAGGGGGCGCTATAATTAGCAAAATTGCATTTTGGCCTATAACGTTTGATGTGTTCGGAATTAAAACTTACTAGTGGTGTCTGTTAATACTGTAGGAGGTCCTAAGGCCAACACATGCCAATTTGTGATGTCAATGTAATTGATCCGGCTGCCATATTGGATTTCATCAAAAACACTAAAAAGTTTTCACAGGTCACAAAATTTCTCAGATTTTCACGAAACTTGGCACAGATGATCTTCAGACCAAGCCGCACAAAAGTTATTCCATTGCGTATTGATGTTCAAAAGCGTTCAGCCAATCGAAATCGACAAGGGACATGGTAGCCGACTGTGAGGATGTGCAAGGAAAGTGGTATCATTTGGCCTCTAGGGGCGGCTGTAATAAAGAAAGTGAGCTCATATCTCAGTAACACTTTGATGTACTAAAGCCAAACTTGGTACAGGGACTTGGCACTTGATTGTGAGAACGCACAAGGACATTGGTGTAATTTGGCCACTAGGGGCACTGTAACAAAGTAAATGAGCTGATATCTCAGCCATTCTTTATCCAATTGCCATCAAAGGTGCTGTGAGTGTTTGCTCATGCCATGGCAATGCCATTCCTGCTAGTGTACTGCTTGGCCCCCTCATTGCTGCTTGCAGCTATATTGTTTATTAATGTGCATTGTCATTATAAATTAAATTAAATAAAACCTTTAAGTAAAAATTACCAATACCACAAAAAACTCCTTACATGTAAAAGTCCCTCATTCAAAATCTTACCTAAGTAAATGTACAAAAGTATTATATATTATAGCAAAATGTACTTAAAGTATCAAAGTAAAAGTGCTTGTTCTGCAGAAAAATGTCCCCTGAGTGATACATTATGTTATTATATACATTATACATTATAATGATATATAAGTTTTTTGTTAATACTGATGCATCAACATGTAGATAATTTTAACTACTTTATATCCTGTTGTATATTTGATCTATAACAGTCCTATTGTATTTTACAAGCTCATCATGTTTTTTAAATGTAAAATCTGAATCTGAAAAGTACCTACCTAACTATAGCAGCTGCAAAAAAGGTTCAATATTTACATGTAGTACAAGTAGAAGACTAAAATAGCATGACTCCTCAAAATTTGACTTAAGTAAATGTACTTAGTCACTTTCTACTGCTGCTGAATATACAGACATAAGAATCGTTTTTTATTTGCATCAAGACTTCTCACATCTCACTGATCTCAAATGTGGGCCTAATGATGGACTAATAACTGAAGATAAAGGACTATAATACAATGAATGGAACATCTCAGCTGTAGTTACAATATGTACTGATAGGGTTTGTAATCTGTTTCTGCACATGGATATATATACTTACTATACCAAAGTCACGAACACCATGTCCTCCCCTGTTAACCTCTCTCCCTTCACACACACTCACACTCTCACACTCACACACACACACACACACAGTTTAGTTCCATTCGCCATCTCTATTTTTGGGAACAGGATAGAGCAGCTGGTTTGGTAGAAACACACACACACACACACACACACACACACACACACACACACACACATACAGTAACATTTAGTTTACAGCTATTGTCAAAGACAAAGTCTTACAGTGCTGTTAACTAATATATATATATATATATATATATATATATATATATATATATATATATATATATATATATATAGGTTGTGTATTTCGTGATCTGTACCTATCACGTTTCCCCACAAGCTCTCACACTACCTCTCAAGGATGCACACAATATAGCACCTCTGAAAGGCAGCATCCATTTTCAATGTGCAGTTATGTTTTTGCAAGGGTGGACAGTGCATGTGTGGGTGAGTGATAAGCAATAATCAATACAAAGAAATCATTCAAAGCTTTCCCTCTAGATTGGTTCAAAGCACAGCATTAACCTTTCCACTTCTCTCTCTGACATCCTTCCATCTATCTGCATTTTCATTCTCTCTTTCACAGTTTCCCCATATGTCTATCTTACTGTAGACTTTGTAATTCCTTAGCAATGTACACATAATGTACACACACACACACACACACACACACACACACACACACACACACACACACACTAAACAGACAATAGCAGCCACAGGCCAATTCAGCATATTACACTCCCCATTACGCAGACAAATGACATCCTGGCCTCCTACTGATAATCAGCCCCCCATGTCCTTTGTATCGTTGTATTACATTATCCAGAAGCAGCAACTGTAAAGCCTGGTCATAAAAGTACACAAGCCAACAACATCGGCATGGTGGTGGTCAGACTCTGTGCGGTTTATCAATCATGAATAAAGGGATTAACTAGTAATTATCTGACCACTGACCCATTCAAACCAGCCAAAGTTTGGCCGTCCTGGGTTGAAAACGTGTACCATTTAACGTCTCAGGTTCGAATCTGGCTTGTGACCTTAGTTGCTTGGCATTTCTATGTCACCTTTACTGGCTACAACCAAAATAAAAGGCAAAAATGACCTAAAATGAGCCAAAGTTAACCAAATACAGCAGTGCACAACGCTACCACCATCAAGACAGCCTGGTGGGAGATTTGTGGACTTTGTTTGTGTACTGAGGCTACATTAAAGGAGCAATCTACCAATTTATTATTGTGCTTCCATAAAATTGGGGGACTCGTGAGTGACAGATTAAACAAAGAATAGTCAAAATTGTAGCAGCAGAGGCCGAGATAACGCAACTTGTCTTTCCTTAGACCCTCCCTGCCTGGTAATGACCATGTCTTTTAAACTCCACACCCTCAGTTTGTAACGCAGGCTTTCTTCTAAAAATGTGTAGTCTACAAGCCAAGGTAACCCTAATGACATCACTATGACATCATCAGGTTTATTTGCTCCTCCTGAGCCACAGAACACATATACTGCTGTGGTCACACTAACTATGACTAGTAATGTCATCTTTATGTGTAAAATCATTGGAGTGCCCCTTTGAAGTGCCACTGCTCTGTCCACTCACCTTGGTGTACACGCCCCACGACAGCTCCGTCTCAATCACCATGACGACGATGCCAAACATCCCGAAGATGAGGGCATAGTCACTCAGCCTCTTCCTCTTCTCGAACAGTGCCCTGCGATGCCCCAGTTTATAGCCAATGTTTTGGTTCTTCCGTTTAGAGGCTTTGGAGGTGCTGCCCCTGGCCCCAGTGCCCACCGCCCCAACCACTCCCTGCCTGCTGCCCCTCCCCGGCTGCACCCGCCTGCTCTCCACCAGCGCGTGGTTCTGGTGGTAGATGGACATCTGGTTGGAAGTGGAGTCAGTGATGTCATACCCTGCTCTGAGGTACGGCGAGTCTTCTTTGGATGAAATCACAATCTCTGGAGGGCTCTGAATTGGGGGTTGATTAGTAGAGGACTGGGCCACCAAGGAGGTAGGAGGGGCTTCTCGCTGGCGATCATGCCCTCCAGCTGCTGTTGCCCCAGCAACAGCTGAAACCCCACCCTCTTTGGTTTCGCTGTTGCTATCTGATTCAATGAGGTTTCTTCGGGAGGCGCTGAGACGGCTTAGGGGCTTCATGACCCCACCTGTATACTTACAGGAGCTCATGGCAATCTCCGTGAAGGGGTTACTGTCCCTACGGTGAACCAGAGGGCTGGCCTGTCTGTGTTTGCAGCCCCTCTCCCTGTCACGGTCTCTGTCCCTCTCCCGCTCCATGGAGGGCGAATGGGAGGAGTAAAAGAGGGCGTTGTAAACTGGGGAGTTGTCCCCGCTAAGGCTGTGCTGTGAGCCCAGGCAGGAGGAGAGCGGGGTGCTGGTGGGGTACAGGGCGTTGGGGATGGGTGGGGGCAGAGGCTGGGCTCCAGAGGATGACAGGGGCAACTTGGGGAGCGATGCTGGAGGCAAGTTGGGCGTGGCAGGGGCCGGGGACGGGGTGCTGCCATTTAAACGGTCAAGGCTTGATCCTCCCATGTGGTTGGAGTGGTTTGATCCTGGCTGGTTGCCAGTGGTGGATGGATGGGATATACTGCCCAGGGGAAGGAGGAAGCGCTGGTCCTCATCCTCGCTTCCTCCTAGCAGAGCCAAGCTCAGAGAGGGGGGAGGCTCCATGGTCACGGCTGTGGCCACGCACCTGTCTACAGACAAACACAAAACAAGAGAAGAGAAGATCTGTAAAGAAAGACACAGGAGAAATATAGAAAACACTGACTATGAGCAATGCAGCCAGGACAGACAGAGAGTGAATGGCTGGAGGAAGGAGTGGGGGAGCATTGTGATGGATAAAGGTTAGTTAAAACAAATGAGGGTAAAGACTGAACTCAAAAAGCTGAAAATGTGTGACAAAGAGGGGCAGCAGAGTGAAGAAAAGTGGCCATAATTGGGGAATATGTTATTCCTTGAGTCACATTTGAGTCGGCTGCCCAGTCAGCCTCTCTCAGCGCCCCCCTCTCTCTGTTTCTCAGTGTCCTCTTCTTCTCACATCCCACAAGGCATCCAGCAATCTAT